>NC_084621.1:50839477-50964477 GCF_033978795.1 Nerophis ophidion | reverse complement strand
CCCCAAAAATTTTTGGGGGGAGTTTGAACATCAAATATATTTTCAAATATCTTTTCTTTGTAGTGCATTCAATTGAATATGGGCTGAAAACGATTTTCAAATAATTGAATTCCGTTTATATTTACATCTAACACAATTTCCCAACTCATAGGGAAACAGGGTTCATATATATATATATATACACACATATATATATATATATATATATATATATATATATACATATATATATATATATATATATATATATATATATATATATATATATATATATATATATATATATATATATATATGTACATAGATAGATAGATAGATATAATGTTCATGCATTTCAATAAAAGATTGTTACAAAACTAAAAAAAAAAAAACTCAAGTGGAGACTTGATTCGTCTCATGTGTCTTCCTCCAAATGAGGTGTGACTGCATACAGTAGAGCAGCTATAGAAGGGTTTGAGGTGTAGAGGCCACCTGTCATGTCTCAGGTGTTTGGGAGCCAGTTCTGGAAACAAAGTGTCTCAAAGGCCCTCCAGGTAAGAGAAATATTACTTTTACTCGGGATTTGTTTCAGCGTTCTAGTTCAACAAGTGCAATTCAAGATGACAAATAGCTTTCAATCGTTTTTACAACCAATGGCAACTTGTAAAATATTCCCATAAAATGTGATTAAAATTAATTTTAGTTGTTTTATGTTTAGCAGGACATTGAAAACATTCTACATTGCTTTTGTAAATGTCATTTTTGTGCACTTTTCATTGCTGGAATCTGTTACTGGATTGTGTGGTGATTTTTAATTGTCTGAATAATCCTCAATACATAGACTGCGGGCATTGTTTGCCTTTGATGAGGAAATTTGGTTGTTCACACAATTGGAAGTAACACCAGAGGTGTGAAGTGGCTGGTAGCATCTGATATTTTCTTTTTTTTTTTTTTTCACAAGCTTGATGTGAATGTCGAATAACGCCACAAGCTTTGAAGGTTGATTTAATGTCAGGTTTAAACATAGTGTTTTAGTGTCCTCACCTATTTCGCCTCTGACCCCATGTTTGAAGTATGGAAGGAAATTCCACATATGTGACATCTGTGCCACCAGCCATCACTGACACTGTGGGGGGGTCTAACTGTCAGGAGACATGATCAATTCCTGGATGCTGCAAAATATTTGATCAGAGTTAAACTGCTGGGAAAATACATTTACATGTACAGTAAATCTTATGCAAACAAAATACTGCATTGGACGTGCTGTTATTGTCTTCAACATTTCAGGGATTACCTCTGTTTATCTATCAGGACAGAGCATTTGGCTCCATTTTCCTAAACGCCTGAGGAGAAATAAGCAAGAACATATTTCAGGGGTTTAGAATTTGTGACAGTGAGCCTCTCATTAGAAAATATAATCTGGTTGGACCCAAACATTCTTCTTAAATAAAAACCTGCTTTCCCGGAGCCTTTTCTTCTCAACCCATACTCTGTTTACTTCATCACTAGTATATAGCTACTAAATGAGTTCATTGTGTCTTCGTCATAGCTTAAATGAGCATAATGAAAAATATTTTGTTGAGTCTTTCCTAAACATACTTCAACCTTTTGTGCTTTACCAGTACCAACTTGGAAAGGATGCTTGTTTTATGCAAAAACTAATAATGTCAAAACAATTACATTTTTCAATTACTTTTGCAATTTTATTCAACATGATTAATCACAGCAAATTACTTGTATGTCTAATTTAAATTAACTTTCAGAAAGACCCTGGTATTTTAACACATATTTTAGGCCTGGGCAAAATTAATTACTTATTTTTTCCTTTACTTAAAAAATAAAAAATCATTGAATACAAATCACAAAGATAAATCAAAACAAGGTTTTCTTTTATTCATCAGAAAAAATTGTAGTTTGTAATGGCACTGCAACTTACTCTTGGCAAACATTTAATTTGTACAATGTTGTTCTCTTTAGACCAGAAATAAATTGTACTTTTTATGGTATAATTTTCAAATAATTAAATTAAGCGCTTCCCTTTGCAAAGGAATACTTCTGCTTGAACAGAATACTTTTGTTTACAAAAAGGTAGCATTGCACATTACATGCAAATAAAGTCTCCAACATTGAGATCAATAAAGTGCAAACTTCAAAGATCTGTCTTGAATAACATCCATCCATCCATTTTCTACCGCTTATTCCCTTTGGAGTTGCGGGGGGCGCTGGTGCCTATCTCAGCTACGATCGGGCGGAAGGCCGCAGACACCCTGGACAAGTCGCCACCTCATCGCAGGGCCAACACAGATAGACAGACAACATTCACACTCACATTCACACACTAGGGCCAATTTAGTGTTGCCAATCAACCTATCCCCAGGTGCATGTATTTGGAGGTGGGAGGAAGCCGGAGTACCCGGAGGGAACCTACGCAGTCAAGGGGAGAACATGCAAACTCCACACAGAAAGATCCCGAGCCCGGAATTGAACCCAGGACTACTCAGGACCTTCGTATTGTGAGGCAGACGCACTAACCCCTCTGCCATACCGTGAAGTCCTCTTGAATAACATAATTCTGTTAATAAAAATGTAGCATTATACACTGTATCCAAATAAATAATGAAGTAAAACACTGAGAGACTAATTTGTTTCAGTGAGTGGATGAAGTAAATGCAGCCTTTTTCATTTACACATCTTGGTGAGCCACCTCATTACTTTCATGAATTAAATCACTTTGAAGGATTTGTATTTTAGCAGTTGATGCTGCGAGGTCTGCTTCCAACTCCATTTGCTCCATCTTCGCTTTAAGCTTTGTTTCCTCCAGTTGCAAGGTGTGTTTTTCTTTCAGTGCAGCAGCTCACGCCATTGCAGCAGCCTGGTCCGCTTTGGCCTTTTTTAATTCTGAGGATACTGAGGAACATCTGGAGACCTTTGATCCAGCGGCAGACTTTGATTTTTGAGATACATTTGTTATGCTGTGCTGTGGTTCAATTTTTGAATGTGCAATTTCTATTTTCCATGTTTCAACATCTTTCATGAAATAATTCAAATGTATTATTCCTCCTCTGATAAGAATTATTGCACAAAGTCGTGAGCATTTTTAAATTAATCCACAGCTTCTTTAAATACTTCAAAATCATCATGGACTTTATCAGCATTTCTAACATCAGTCATCAAAGTCTTTATTTAATTTAGCCTCCTCATGCACGCGCCCAGTCTGTCACACAGCTCAATTTAATTTCCACTTAGTTTATAGTTTAGTTCATTCCTAAACGTCCTTCCAACATTTGCATTTCAAATCCACAATCTGCAAGTTTGTGCAGAGTAACTGCATTGTGCTTCTTTCTCATTAGAAATGGTATCATCATGCATACCTGATATAAATGAGTCTAATTTGGTTGTGGTAAGGACGTCGTGGCGCGGTTGGGAGAGTGGCCGTGCGCAACCCGAGGGTCCCTGGTTCAATCCCCACCTAGTACCAACCTCGTCACGTCCGTTGTGTCCTGAGCTAGACACTTCACCCTTGCTCCTGATGGGTGCTGGTTAGCGCCTTGCATGGCAGCTCCCTCCATCAGTGTGTGAATGTGTGTGTGAATAGGTAAATGTGGAAGTAGTGTCAAAGCGCTTTGAGTGCCTTGAGGGTACAAAAGCGCTATACAAGTACAACCCATTCACCATTTTGTTGTTGCATCCAGTTTTGAATTGCTTTACCCACACTCAGTTGGTGGCTTCGGTTTCAGATGCTGTTGTTTGTTGAGCTTCTGCCTTTTTGAAAGAAACTATTCCGAGTGCAATCACTTGTTCCATGCCTGTTGCTGCTCAACCAAAGTAATGACAACACCTTTCTTTTTAACAAACGTCTCACTCTCGTTAGCCTTAGCCATGTTTTGCTACAAACGTACATGTGCCACGAAGGAAGTAAGGAAGCGGCGCAAGCTACAGAAAGCTCCTGAGGGGCAAAAAGTATGCCGGAGAAATAGGAGAAAAAAAAATTATTTGTATTTTTTTTTTAAATCGCATGAAGCAAAAAACTTGAATATGTCGATAAAATCAATATATCAAATTACTATAGTACTATATCGAATTATTGTTTAAAACACTTCCTTGTGGTCGACATCAGTGTTTGTCATCTTTTTTGAGCCAAGGCCCATTTTTTTTCATTGAAAAAGTCCAGAGGCACACCACCAGCAGAAATCATTAAAAAACCCAAACTCAGATGACAATAAAAAGTCCTTGTCGCAAGCAAGCATCACTATAGCTCTTGTCACAAAGTAGGTGTACTGTCACCACCTGTCACATCACACCCTGACTTATTTTGAGTTTTGTGGTCTTTTCCTGTGTGTAGTGTTTTAGTTCTTGTCTTGCGCTGCTATTTTGGTGGCTTTTCCTGTTTTGTTGGTATTTTCCTGTTGCAGTTTCATGTCTTTCTTTAAGTGCTATTCCCCACACCTGCTTGGTTTTAGCAATCAAGACAATTTATCTCACGATCCGCGACTCGGATCGTTTATGGTTTTGCCTGCTATGTTTTTGATCATGTTTAGTTCAAGACTCTGCCGATCCCTGTGTTTGTGCACTTCCTGTTTTATCTAGTTTCCATGGTTTCTTATTTGTCCCAGCTGCTATGCCTTTGTCGCACAATTATTGTTTGAGTATTTAAGCCTGGATTCTACCTCAGTTCGTCCTTGGCTTATTGTTTGCTAACGCAACAGTCATGTTGGTTTCTCTGCTTTTTTCTGCTTTATTTGTGCTAAGTCCCGTCTTAGCTTCGTGTGCGCTCGGCACGTCACCGTTTGGACTTTTTGTATCATGCTAAGCTTAGCGCTAGCTTCCGTGTGTAGGCTGCGCTTTATTTTGCCTTTTTATCAGTGTTCTTTTTATTTTTGTATATTAAATCAAGTTTTACCTGCAATCCTGCCTGTCTGGTCGTCGTGCATCCAAGAGGTGACAACTTCGCGCATCAAGATGCGGCACAAACGTGACAATTTAAGATATTTTTATCCTTCTTTGTGTGGACATTGTTGATTGTCATTTCATGTACGGATGTACTTTGTGGACGTCGTCTGCTCCACGTGCTGTAAGTCTTTGCTGTCGTCCAGCACTCTGTTTTTGCTTACTTTGTAGCCAGTTCAGTTTTAGTTTTGGTTTTGCATTGCCTTCCCTAAGCTTCATTGCCTTTTCTTAGCGGCACTCGCCTTTTGTTATTTTTGGTTTAAGTATTAGACACCTTTTTACCTGCACCCTGCCTCCCGCTGTCGTCTGCATATTGTGATCATGACAAATCTACGTTCCTGACATCTACAAAGCAATTAGCTACCTGCTGCCACGTACTGTTATGAAAGAGTATTACACAGTTAGTCTGCCTATCTCTCGACAGTACAGACACTCAACAACGGCACATTATTTGCAAATTATAATTACTGGTTTGCAAAAAATGTTTTTTACTTAATTAGGTGAAAATACATAATCTCCCACGGCCTACCAGACTGTATCTCACGGTACACAGTGGTTGAAAAACACTGGTCTACATAATATGTAATGGTGGTTGTTTGGTCAAAATGTTGCATGGATAATGTTTTAATTCAAGTTCCTTTCTGAGCTGACCGTCTTTTCAAGATGCGCTATTGTATGGGCGGTCTCATTTACGTGGCCCCACTTCGACAGTGTCTTCTCCCCGTCATCTTTATTGTACCAGTAGTTTTTAGCCCTTTCATAGCGATTCCACTAACATGTATAAGTGAGAACTGAACAATGCTTTATATTAAAAATGGCAGCTGCGGCGGATGAATTCCCCACAACCAGAGGATAGAGAAAAAGAAGGAGCTTATTGACTAAGGTGTCGGCGCTGACAACAATGGTGTGCACATTTTCGATACTAGTGCAGATTCCAAATACACAACAGCAGGTACCAATCGGTAAGAAAAGTTGGTTTTGCATAATATTGCCAAGTAAAATAATATGCATGTACATGCAGCTGAGATAGGCTCCAGCACCCACCGCGACCCCAAAAGGGACAAGCGGTAGGAAATGGATGGATGGAATATTCAATACAATATGTACAATATAATATATCTCCTAATTGCTGGGATATTACTGACGTCAGGTTTGGCTCACGTCTCACCCATTAAATTTGCGTGGTGGTCAAGCTAGCTCTGTTCTCGATTTCCATTTAGCTTTTCTCGAAAGAAAAATGCTCCTGTGTTGTTTTTGGCTTAACAAATTGTTCAATTCGCAGAAAGGATAAATGTTTTTTAAATGTTTTTTAAGAGTCCCTCGAGATAATAATGAAAAAGGGCAGAAAAGTGCAAGATTTTACCAAATAACAACAAAAAAAGTAGCACACACTCCACTCCAAGGGAGCAACGTCAACAAATGCATGAGTTTGCAGTGATCACTTTGTTAAAGGTTTGTTTGATATACCTGTAACTTTTGTTATTTCCCATTTAGGTATTATATTGCTATTGTCTGTATTTCTTAAACACGTTTGCTAGAAGATTTTTGTAAAGCACAAACTCGGTGAGTCTAAATGAAAGAAAGCAAATGTGAGCAAAACCTAAAAGAGTTACGTTTTTTTTTTTTTTTTTACCAAAGGCAACGATCGTTAATGAAGCTTTTAGCACATACATGTTGACATCTATAGTTATATTTTGATGAAAATGGGGAAAAAGATGCTACTCGTAAAAGGTGTGGAACAGCAAAAAACATCAGAAGAGGCAAAGTTAAATCTTGAAATGCAACCTTACACAAGATAAACGATGCATATTTATCCAGGAGAGTCAAGATACCAATTTCCTTGACCCAGCCACACACAAAGAAGTTGTAGACCTCCATGCTTTTCCAAGTTTCCATCCGTTTGGTCATGTAGTGTAGTGAAGTCTGGAGCACAACAGTTCGTTTTGTCTGGCAACGCAATCAACGTCCTTTATATCACTCGACAAATCTTTTTTTGATAAAGTATAGGGATCTATTCCGTTGCATAGTTAGAATTTTTGCTTGTATCTGCTTTTTGCAGGAAGATTTAAACCTCTTCTGTACTCAGATAGTTTGCGCGCTGCTTGATCTACAACAGCCATCTTGGCTTGGTTGACCACCACTGGTTCCAGGAACAAGTCACGCGACGGAATACAAACAATAGGTTCTATTTTGTGGTCCTTCCATAATAGTACACATATGTTGAAGTACAGTACGCCTGACTATGGTAATTAATGCACCAATAATCCAACAAGCGGTGTAGCTTAACAAAATCATACAAAACACTTTGACGGATTTTTGAGCGCTGTGTGTAATGTTCAATTAAACATAAAAGCTTTGGGCTTGCTTTACTAGCGTCATTTATAGAATAGACATGAACTTGCAATATGAACAGTGGGGCAAAAAAACATTTAGTCAGCCACCGATTGTACAAGTTCTCCCACTTAAAATGATGACAGAGGTCTGTAATTTTCATCATAGGTACACTTCAACTGTGATAGACAGAATGTGAATAAAAAATCCAGGAATTCACATTGTAGGAATTTTAAAGAATTTATTTGTAAATTATGGTGGAAAATAAGTATTTGGTCAACCATTCAAAGCTCTCACTGATGGAAGGAGGTGTTGGCTCAAAATCTCACGATACATGGCCCCATTCATTCTTTCCTTAACACGGATCAATCGTCCTGTCCCCTTAGCAGAAAAACAGCCCCAAAGCATGATGTTTCCACCCCCATGCTTCACAGTAGGTCTGGTGTTCTTGGAATGCAACTCAGTATTCTTCTTCCTCCAAACATGACAAGTTGAGTTTATACCAAAAAGTTATATTTTGGTTTCATCTGACCACATGACATTCTCCCAATCCTCTGCTGTATCATCCATGTATCCATTTTGGTATAAACTCAACTTGTCGCAATTTTTTTTTCACATTCTGTCTCTCACAGTTGAAGTGTACCTATGATGAAAATTACAGACCTCTGTCATCATTTTAAGTGGGAGAACTTGCACAATCGGTGGCTGACTAAATACTTTTTTTGCCCCAACATATATATCTCTTATGTGTGACTGCTATCTACTGGTCAACCTTATTAATACACTATGTACCAAATTAAATGATTTTAAGTGTGCATTACAGTCTGAAAAATACAGTAATGTTTTACTTAATGCAAGTCATTTATTCGATCAAATCGTGTTTACAATTTAATTTGTGTTATGTTCTTTGTTGGCGTTTTTGTCTGGACCACAGAATGAAAATATGGCAGGTGAAGTGCTTGCAAAAGGCCTTTTTGTCGGGACAGTGCAGGAAGAGCAAAAACAAAAATGTGCACAAAAAAGCGAAGCAAAGAATATGATCCAGCAACAAGCAGAGCACCAAGCTTGACTCAATACAAGTCTAATTAACAATAAAAAGCAGGTGCACTTGTTGCTCCTTTGAAAAAGAGTGAAGGTTAAACATATGGTGACAAAAAGAAACAAGAGATGACAAAATAAGAGTCTTAAACAGAAATATTGGTGAAAACACAGAAAAAGACCGAGTCGAAATCTGATCTGTTTACTGACCTCCAAAGCAACATGCCCCACCTTTCAGGTAACATCTGCAGTTAAAATGAAGGAGCATGTGTGGTCAAATGTATTGCGCTGTTAATGTGGTAATGTTTTGCCAGTAATCGCACAAGTTATTGCGGCAATAAAAAAAATACTCAAAAATACAATATACTCATTTATTAATTGGTACCAGACATTAGTATGGAAAATATATTTCTATGAATTAGGTTTATTCTTAACAAATCTAATATATTCTTAGTTACAGCATTGAGAGCCTTCGAACAATTTCTAAAAACATATTTATATCTATGGTATTCACTGCATGGTAGCCAGGAGAATCCTCCAAGTGTCATTGTTGTGGCCATTAAAACATTGGAAATATTACCTCATATTCTGGGTAGCTCCTTTGTTGAAAACCGGGCTTCCATGTGCTGAAACCCCAGGCATGTTGTGCTCCAAAAACCTGGTCAACTTGACTGTCTTGACAATTGCATCTATAATCGTTAGCTGTGGTATTAGCATTTCATGTTAGCTTTGTGTGTCTGCGTTGTCATTCCACATCAATCAAGCCAAAGTTTGTTTTATTGTTAGCAAAGATACATTGCATCATCGCCACTCTAAACGGACAGCTGTTGGTAGCTAATAGTTTATAGCGGTCTTGTAAGCCCGATGTGCTACACCGGTTCCGGCGCTACGTCCTGCTGTTGGCTTTTATCTCACCAATGTGTAGATGTGTTATTGACGAGGTAGGGGTTTCAGAAAAAGTACTTCACAAACTTGTTGTACCAAAATAAAGTTGACCTACTCAACTTTATTTTTGCAGTGAAGATACTACATTAAGCCTGCTCAGTGGCCCTGTGGTTAGAGTGTCTGCCCAAAGATCGGTAGGTCGTGAGTTCAAACCCCGGCCGAGTCATACCAAAGACTATAAAAATGGGACCCATTACCTGAGGTTGGAATTGGTTGATTCCGGAAAATGGCTAATGCTGCTCCTCGCTGCTCCCCTCACCTTCAAGGGGGTGGAACAAGGGGATGCGTCAAATGGGTAAATTCACCACACCTAGTGTGTGCGTGACTATCAGTGGTACTTTAACTTAACCTGAAAACGGAAGTCCTTGGCTTTGTGAATATATTTATCAATGGCCACATCACGTTAATAATAAATGACACAAACACTGGCTGTAATATATATAACACAAGAATACAATTTCATTTAACACTCAATTTAGGCCAAAACCATTTAGAATATGCTTTTTAAAAAATGCCATCAATGAATCATCCATTAAGTAAATCATTTACAAGACTTACCATGAAAAGGGAACTTGATTGCTGATTTTTGTAGAAACGTTTTTACTTGTCGCCACAGTTTCTTCACTCATGCACGCCTTGGTCATATTTTTCGATTATTCCTTTTTTATTCCATAAATTTGCTACATCCTTTTGGCTTCTCATTGGTCAAGTCCCCTGCACCGAAGAAGAGTGGAAACATTCAATGACAAATATATTCCCTGGCCTCTTCAATATGTACCCCTAAAGTTTTTGATGCAGTCCAGTCAGTCCTTAATTCACCAATGGCAAATATGTTTTTTTTTAATAGTTACAATATCTGTCAAAAAATGATCCATTTCTTGCTGATGGTTTGTAATATATGTCAATACTGAGTAATGTACTTTTTTTTGTTTTTGGTGCCATCTCCTTTTTTGCCACTTCTCTACATATATATTTTTAAATTCATTGGTATAAGCAATCTATTTCAGGCTGGCCTCCCTATGGTGCAGAATATGTTGTGTCATATTGAAGAGGTGATGTCTGAACAAAATGCTAAGTGTCTTGTTACTCTTTTGTTTTTAAACACACACACCCAAAAGGCTAAATGAGAGAATTTCAATGCTGTTGACACCCTGTGCTAACCCAGGGTTCACCTAATTTATGAGCTGACCTCGTTCCTGTGTTACTAAGCAGCATAATCAGGCAACCTATTGTGCCTAATTTTATCCTCACACCATTGAAAATACTAGACAAATGTGCAACAGAAGATTTACTGCTATTCTAGCCAATGGAACCCCGTTTTAAATGCACAGGTGCACAAACAGATAACAGAAAGATAAAAAAAACAAAAAAAAAACCATTTGAATTTAGCCACAGCATTTTTGACTCATATTTGTATTTGGATACATATATTATAAATAAAAACACTCGTGTTTTTAAAAGCAGTTGACTTGGATAAAAAGGTGTTATGATCCGCTGCCCGGATCATATTATGTTTAGGTTTTGAGTCTTTTTGTATTATGTTCGGTTAATGTTTGACTTAGTTCCTGGTTGGACTTCCTTGTTTATTCTGTTGCCATAGTTACGCATTAGTTTTACCTGCCCCTTGATTTTGATGCGGACCTGTTTGCTGATTGCTGTCCTTATTTAAGCCTGCCTTTTACGTTCATTCAGCTTTGCTTCCTAGTTTGTGTTTCACAACAGTGACGACTCTGATTCCGATCCCGTATTCCTGTTCTCAACCAACTAGTTTACACGCTAAGTATTTGTTATTTCTCTAGCTCCCATGCCAGTTCTTTTCTTTTTCTTGACAAAGTCTGTTTTATTTGTTAATAAATCTTTTGTTTCTTACCTTCACACTGTGTCCGAGCCCGGCTGCATCCACGAGAGAACGAACCCGCATCACGATGCCTCGCAATCGTCACAAAAGGTGTCATACTAAACCACTCATTTCCATGAAATAGGTGATTGACAGGTGGTAACGTTACACAGCGAGGAACTCTTGACAAAGTTTTGCCATTTGAATGTTTAATATAGACTGCTGTATGATACAGTTGTTCGAGGATTTTCCAGGTTGTTTGTATGATTGTTACTGCCAAAGATGTCATGATCTGTTACCCGGGTCATGGCATGAGTGATGTTTAATTTCTTTCCTGGTGTGCACCCTCTTTCCTTTAGTTTACTGTGGGTTTCCATGGGCACTAATTCTCCACACTTCCCTTGTTTGTAATTATTTATTTATATCCGCACCTTATTGCTCTTTTATCCTGCACTACAACGAGCTAATGCAACAACATTCCGTTCTTATCGGTACTGTAAAGTTCAAATTTGAATGACAATAAAAAGAAGTCTAAGTCCAAGGTGTGAATGAATGTTGAGTCCCACTTCTCTGTGAGCGCTTTATTATTATTAAGTCTTAGTCTAGTGCTCCTACCAGGTGTTTTGGTTAATCACTCCCCTTTGAAGTTCTCAGTCACTCAGCATTGGTTGCTGGGTCAATGCTTGCTATACACGACAGTTACGGTTCTTCTGTTTTTTTCATCTCGCTCAAGTGTTTTTTCCGCACTGTAGCATTTTCCGCTGTTCACCCTTGGTGACATTTTGGTTTTGGGCTCCACGCTCGTTTAGCGTCCACGTGTTTGTATTTTTCGTCCTGCTTTCAAGAATCAAAGCTCAATCCTACCTTCACGCTGCTCCTGATTGTCTTCTGCAGCCAACGTGACAAAAGATGCTTGAATTTGTGGAAGCGTTTTCAGAAAGTTGTGGCAGAAGTTGCAATGTTTTGAGGCTATTTTTTGTCTATAAAATGGAGTCAACTTGTAATTTAATAAATACTATATTGATGTTTCACTTGTTTTACCCCACATTGAGTTAAAAGTAGACACCAAGTGACAGTAAAAGCACATACTCAGACTTCATTCTCAAATTACTATACTGTTTTAATTCATGATAATTACAGAGGGGCAGCATGGTGCGACAGGGGTTTGTGCGTGTGCCTCACAATACGAAAGTATCTTTCTGTGTGGAGTTTGCATGTTCTCCCTGTGACTGCGTGGGTTCCCTCTGGGTACCCCGGCTTTCTCCTACCTCCAAAAACATGCACCTGGGTACAGTTTGATTGGCAACACCAAACTAGTTCTAGTGTGTGAATGTTGTCTGTCTATCTGTATTGGCCCTGCGATGAGGTGGTGACTTGTCCAGGGTGTACGCCGCCTTCTGCCCGAGTGCAGCTGCGTTAGGCTACAGCACCCCCGCGACCCCGAGAGGGACACGCGGTAGAAAATGAATGGATGGTTGGATATTTACATAAAAGAGCACCATCACAGACTTTCTTATTGTAATGAGACAGTCAATAGTCGATAGATATGTCAATCAGTCAATCGATTCTGTTTTTTCATAAATGTCACAACCTTCCAGTCTTTTGACCGAATTCGATGCTCTAAGATTTAACAATGCGGAAAAACTGTTATTTAAATTCAAAGAAAGGAAACTTAGAATCAACATAAGAAAGTTAATTTGCAATTCTAATCCTACATTTTTTTTCAAACTGTCTTTATCCCTCTGATGATGATCTTACTCTCTGATTGACGTCATCTAGTGCCTCGTAGCAGCTTTTAATAACTATTTTCCTCCCTGAGCAGTTGGTAACACATGACAATCTACAAGATTAATATAGGTTGCCTCTCTCTCTTCCCCTCCATCTTTCGGTATTCCTTTTTTTTTTAATGTCTAGTTATCATTATGTATATGTATTGTTGCATTTGAACAACTGTATTGTTGATAATAGAGGTAAATTATTGGTATTGTTCATTATCAATAGCGCTATTTCTATTGGTATTTGTATTGCTCCAGTTGTAGTGTAAAAATGCTAATTGTCAATTATGTATTATTATTTATTTCGCTAACTACTTCTTTGCTATCACTTTTACGATCATTTGTACATGTCGTATGTGCTGGTGTTGTTCTATTGTTGTTGTTTTTGTTGTTATTGTTGTATTTGCTGTTGTTGTTTTTGTCTATCCCCTCTTATCCCCAAAAGTCACCCCTCTGTCTTCCTTTTTTTCTCTTTCTATCCCCTCCTGTTCCGGCCCGGCTGCACCAAATGATAATATAAATACATTTAATGAAGTCAAATTTAAATAGGGCAACAAGAGAAGTATCCCACACTTCTCTTTTGTAAAATAATACTGAACAGCCAATATGGGCATCTACATCAACTATATGATTTGCCTGACTAGCTGGACAGGCCAAAAAAAAAAAAGAAGACATTCTATGGTGTGTGTAACAATACTTAATAATCCTGATATTGATCTCTAAATTTGCATCTTTTGAGCAGCAAAAGTTAAAGGAGGAGCGTGAAGCCAAGCGTGCTCAGCTTGATGGAAGACATGACTATGTGCTCAGCATCGTGGCTTCGTGCCTGGGACTGGAAAAATCTGATGTTGAGGACGCCATGCTGGAAGGAAATCAGGTCCGATTATCATTTAATACCGTCTGTGTTTTCATGCATTCTTACATGAATAATCAGTTCTGTTCCGCTCAGTATGTTATCAGTAATGAAATTACAGCACTTGTGTTTCTTTTCCTCAGCTTGATCGCATTGAGCAGTTCTTTGTGGCTGAAGGGCTTCCACATCTTATGTTTTACTATCAGGAAACTGGGCCAGTGGAAGGAGGTACATACTACTTAAAGGCCTACTGAAACCCACTACTACTCACCACGCAGTCTGATAGTGTATACATTAATGATGAAATATTAACATTGCAACACATGCCAACACGGCTTTTTTAGTTTACTAAATTACAATTTTAAATTTCCCGGGAGTTTCGTCTTGGAAACGTTGTGTAATGATGACGTGTACGCAGGATGTCACGCGTTTTTAGGAAGTATGAGTGCTACGCACACACAGGTAAGAGTCGTCTGCTTTAACCGCATAATTACACAGTATTTTGGAGATCTGTGTTGCTGAATCGTTTGCAGTTAGTTCAATTAATATTGGAGGAGTCACAGTAGAAAGATAGAGTTGGGAAGCTTAAGCCTTTAGCCACACAAACACACGGTGATTCCTTGTTTAAAATTCCCGGAGCTGAAACTTTATCATGGATCAGAGCGCGGTCAAGCCAACATGGATCCCTACCAAATGTCAACCGGCAGGTTTCGGTGAGAAAATTGTGGTTAAAAAGTCGCAACTTACCGGATATCAGCTGAGCTTGTGCTGTCCGTACAGCTGCCGTCGACACCCGTGAGACATGGCGTCAAGACACCCGTGGACAAACCCCTCCGACTATCAGGTAATATTAAACTCACTAAAACACTAGCAACGCAATAGAAAGATAAGGGATTTCCCAGAACTTTCCTAGTAAATCTCTTTAAAAACATCGGAATACAAGCCAATGTTATTGCGTTTTTTTTTTTCTAGTCCGTCGCTATCAATATCCTCAAACACAAATCTTTCAACCTCGCTCAAATTAATGGGGAAATTGTCGTTTTCTCGGTCCGAATCACTGTTTTGGTTGGAGGCTTCCATTAAAATCAATGTGAATATGTGAGGAGGCCCCACACTTGTGACGTCATCGTCTGCGACTTCCGGTAAAGGCGAGGCTTTTTCAGGAAGTACCAAAAGTGGCGAACTTTATCGTCGTTTTTCTCTACTAAATCCTTTCAGCAAAAATATGGCAATATCGCCAAATGATCAAGTACGACACATAAAATGGACCTGCTATTCCCGTTTAAATAAGGAAATCTCATTTCAGTAGGCCTTTAAGTCTATGAAACTGTACTGAGATAACAAGGAACCAAGATGTTCATTTCTTTGTTGCAGCAGCAACATCATCATCATCATCATCATCATCCCTACAGCATCCACATCCTCCTGGTCACAGCAGAAGGTGTAAAGTGTTTGTAACGGATGGGAAGGATCTAGCCTTGACTGGAGTGTGTGTCTTCTTCACCAGAACAAACGCTTCAAAGACGATCACTTCTGAGAACATCCATAGAGTGAGTTTGCAGTAAAGTATAAAGTCATCCAACTCTCCAGTCAACCTGGATTACTGGCATCTTTTTGACTATGATCAAATCTTCCTTTCATATGCTCTGCCGTAGAATAACATGAATCCTATGCATATGGATACGGCCTCATTCCTCCTCTCTGATCAATTTTTTTTTTTGCTGGTATGAGATGCAAACTATTTATTTTGCTGTGAGAAAGGATAAATGATTTGAATGGTCGATAAACACAGTGGTGATAAAGCAGCATTTTATCTACTCAAACCGATTTTTATGATGAATGACTTCTTTTAGTTTGACAGATGCAATTTGGTGATTATTTGACAACAAACTAAGCATGCTGGTCATTTGCCTCTGAACATATGAGGAGATATCTTCGAAAATGATTTTTCTAACATAAAAATATCTTTTCAAATAGTTGGCCTTTTTGGGTCTGTTCTTCAATGGTTCAAATTGTACTGGACAGACAGTCACGGTCAATGACTGCATGTCTCCCAGTGCACCATTGTCCTCTGGTTTGCCTTAAGGGTCTATTCTTTGACCAGTACTGTTTTGCCTTTAAGTTCAGTTATTGACAAGCACAACCTTTACTTAAATTTTTATACTGACAAGATGCAACTTTTTTCATCGGTTTCTCCGAACATTCCTAAATCACTGGATTAGATTTTGAACTGCACACGAGTCATTAAAGCATGGTGTAAAGGTCGTTCCCTTACCCGCTAAGGTTAGCACTTCAGGAAGCAGTGTTTGGTTCACAGATTTTAATGTACCAAGTCAGTTCAGCACATCACAACAATTTTTTCAGATTTTTTTCTCCAATCTCATCCGCCTCTCCTCCTCCGCCGGCCGCTCACTGTTAAAGACAAGAGTTGGTTAGATTCACGCGTACCACCTGCGAAATCTAATCACCTGCGTCTCGCCGTCCCACACATGCCACGCCCCCATCTTTGGGTGCGCTGTCTCCAGCAGCCCAGACGGGGTCGCTGACCTTTACACCTGCAGTGTGCTGATCACAATCTCCTTCCACATACCTCCACTGCCAGCCTTAGGCCGGGATATTGTCAGGCCGCGCCTACTCCCCCCTCCCCCTCTGCCTGAGTGCGGGAGAGGAAATCCGCCACGGCCATCTGCGCTCCCGGCCTATGGATCACTCTGAAATTGTAGGGTTGTAAAGCGAGATACCACCGGGTGATCCGCGCATTGGCGTCTTTCATGCGGTGGAGCCACGAGAGGGTTTTTGTGGTCCGAGCAGAGGCTGAATTGGTGTCCCAGCAGATAGTACCGGAGGGCAGCGACAGCCCACCGAATGGCGAGGCACTCCCTCTCCACCGTGCTGTATCTGACCTCTCTTTCTGATAATTTCCTGCTGATATACAGGACCGGATGGTCGGTGCACCCCCGCTGCTGGGATAAAACGGCTCCCAGTCCTCTTCCCGACGCGTCCGCCTGCAAACAAAACGGGATAGAAAAATAAGAAATGTGCAGTACCGGCTCCTCGCAAAGTGCTTTCCTCACCTTCTCGAATGCCTGCTGGCACTGCTCCGTCCACTGGACCGGATCCGGGGCACATTTCCGGGTGAGGACAGTAAGTGGGCTGGTCAGGTTCGCAAACCGGGGGAGAAACCTCCGGTAGTAGCCCACCAGCCCAAAAAACTGCCTCACCTCCTTTTTCGTCTTCGGGGTCGGGCAGGCCGCAACTGCTGCGGTTTTATCTACCTGAAGCCGCACCTGGCCTTCCCCCAAGTGGTACCCCAGATACTGTACCTCCCTCCGGCCAACCCCGGACTTCGCCGGGTTGGCGGTGAGCCCTGCCCGCATCAGGGAGTCGAGTACCGCCCCCACCCTTTGCATATGCTCCGCCCAGCTGTTCCCCTGGATGATGACATCATCCAGATAGGCGGCAGCATATGCAGCGTGCGGTCGCAGCACCCAGTCCATGAGTCTCTGAAATGTGGCGGGCGCACCAAACAAGTCGAACGGATGGGTCACGAATTGGTATAAACCCTCCGGAGTGAGGAATGACGTTTTTTCCTTGGACTCTGGAGACGAGGGAATCTGACAGTAGCCCTTAGTCAAATCCAGTTTTGTAAAAATACAAGCAGTGCCCAACCGGTCCAGGAGCTCATCGACCTGGAAATTGGATAGGCGTCAAAACGTGACACATCATTTACCTTGCGGTAGTCCACACAGAAACGTACAGACCCATCTTTCTTCCCTAGCAGAACTATGGGGCTGCACCATGCACTGTGTGACTCTTCTATATTAAGGCCAGGACCTCAACATCACGCCTGGGCTGGTCTCTATGTGATGCTGGGTGAGAGTCGTGCAGCCTGGCAGGGGGGAGATCACGTTAGCAAAAGGCTGCTGCAATTTAGCCACGTCTGCTTTCTGTGACAGCGTAAGATGTTTATCACAGCGGAGAGGGAATGCCGGGTGAAGTGGGGAACCTCCCGACCTAGCTCCTCGCTCTCTGCTATCGCCGTCACCATGGAGACGGGCCCCGCTTCCCTCCAACCTTTTAATAGGTTGAGGTGGTATATTTGTGTTGCCCCGCCCCAGTCAGGCCACCTGACCTCGTAGTCCACGTCACCTACTCGTCGTGTGACCACAAAGGGTCCTTGCCACTTGGCGAGTAATTTGGAGGGGGATGTTGGAAGTAATACAAATACTTTCTCTCCCTGTGAAAATTGTTTGAGTTGCGCCCCCCTGTTATACAGGTGCTGTTGACGTTCTTGGGCTTAGAGCAAATTCTCACGTGACAACTGCTCTAATGTGTGGAGTTTTGCTCTCAAGTCCTTGACGTACCGAATTTCGTTTTTACTGGGGCTTGGACCTTCCTCCCAGCTTTCTTTAACTAGGTCCAGTACCCCACGCGGCTTCCGGCCGAACAACAGTTCAAATGGAGAAAATCCTGTTGAGGCCTGGGGAACCTGCCGTACTGCAAATAACAGGGGATCCAACCGTTTACGAACTTACGGATCATGGATTTCCAAAGTTCTATTCATCCACCCCACCAGCCCATTCGTCTGTGGGTGGTACACGCTGGTCCGAATAGATTTGATCCCCAATAATCCGTACAGCTCCTTTGACGTGCGTGACATAAAGGACGTGCCCTGGTCAGTTAGAATTTCTTTCGGGATTCCTACTCGGGAGATAACTTCAAACAGTGCCTGCGCGACACTCTTTACAGAGACTGAGCGCATTGGCACTGCCTCGGGATAGCGCGTTGCATAATCCACAAAGACTAGCGCGAAACAATATACCTGGGTGCTCGAGTGAAATGGCCCGATGAGGTCCATGCCAATTCGCTCAAACGGGACCTCTTTGAGTGGTAATGGCTGCAAAAGTGCTCTAGGGGTGGCTGCGGGGTTGACTAGTTGACAGTCCGGGCAGGCCGTGCACCAACGGCGCACGTCTGACCAAATGCCTGGCCAATAGAACCGGCCCATTATCCGATTAAGTGTTTTATCATAGCCCATGTGCCTGGCCATCGGGTTGAAATGTGCCGCCTGGAAAATCATTTCCCGACGGCTTTTTGGCACCAACAATTGGGTGATTTCCTCCCCGGTCTGAGTGTCACGGCTCACTATGTATAATCTGTCCCTAATCAATGTTAAGTGAGGGAAATTCTGCGTTATCCCCCGGCGAACCCGCTGCCCATCAATCGAAAGCACTTGGTCCCAGGTCGCGCGCAGAGTGTCATCTTGAGACTGCTCGAGCGGAAAATCATCCATGGGGCGCCATTGGGGCACCGGGGAAACTTCCTGGGAAGTCCCTGCCTTCCTCCTCCCCCTCGGCAGCGTTGGATAATCTTGCGTTGTCGATGAGAACAGCGCGGGTATCCCTTTTCCCTACCGTCCATGAACGTACCTCTGCGCACTGCTTTATTAACCCCTTAAATCCCGACCAATTTGGTGCCAAGATTAAGGGGTACGCCAGGCGCGAACTTACAGCCACCTTTACACCATGTTTTCCCCCTTTGAAAAACATTTCCACCGGCACAACGGGGTATTCGTGAATATCTCCATGCACACATTTAACCCGGACCCGTGTAACCTTACTCAATGCCACCTACATCGCTGGACACTCCCGTTGCAGGTGAGCTAGAGGCCCACACCTCCAGCACACCTACCCCGGCATTTGAGGCGCCGTTTGCGGGGGAAACACAGTGTCCGCCGCGGCCTGGTCCTGAGGAGGAGAAAGCAAATTTGGGTTGTTTCGTGGCCTGGGCCACGGCTGGGCTCCCTCTGCTGGCCGCGGCCGCATTCTGCGCAGCGCCGGTATTGGCCGTTCCGCTCCTCCTGCAGCCTTCTCTTCCTTCCCCTTCTCCTGATATACGGCCAGGTGGTCCTCCACCAAGGCTACCACCGCTGCTACCCCTTGTGGCCGGTGGTAGCGGACCCATGCTGACGTCCGCGCCGGGATCGCCTCCAGGAATTGTTCCAAAATTATTTGTTCTATTACCACTTCTGTTCTTTCGGGTTGCAGCCAATTTTGTCACGGCGTCTCTCAATTGTTGGCCCAGGGCGAAAGGCCGCTCCTCCGGTCCGACTTTCATGTTTTGGAACCTGCGTCTGTGGTCCTCCTTTGACCCTCCCATCCGGTCCAACACCGCCCTCCTCATGTCCCGGTAGCTCACCCGGGATGCTGGTGGCAGGCTGAGCACCGCTCGCTGCGCCTCTCCCACCAGCAACGGCAACAGCCCCACCGCCCACTCCTCCTCCGGCCATGCGCATGACTTCGCCGTCGCCTCGAACATGTCCAGAAAGCTGTGAGGATCTTCCGTTTCCGCCATCCAGTGCATGCCCACTGCCGTCAACGCTGGCCTCGCTGCCGCGTGTTCCCCCGCTCCGACCCTCTCCGTCAGCCTCTGCAGAACCTGGCTCTGCTGTGCTATCTTGCTTTGCATCGCCTTCATCTGCCGGTGGTTCGCGGTACACACCTCTGCCAGTAGCTGTCCCAGCGCCTCTATGGGGCTTGGCGATGACATCGCAGCTCGTCTTTCTTTTTTTTTTTCTTTTCTTTTTCCGTTGGGTGCCGGTTGTAAAGGTCGTTCCATTATCCGCTCCAGTTAGCACTTCAGGAAGCAGTGTTTGGTTCACAAATTTTAATGTACCACGTCAGTTCAGTATATCACATCAATCTTTTCAGATGTTTTTTTCAATCTCATCCGCCTCTCCTCCTCCGCCGGACGCTCACTGTTAAAGACAACAGTTGATTGGATTCACGCCTACCACCTGCGAAATCTAATCACCTGCCAGCTGCGTCTCGCCGTCCTACACATGCCACGCCCCCGTCTGAGGGTGCGCTGTCTCTAGCAGCCCAGACGGGGTCGTTGACCTTTACACCTGCAGTGTGCTGATCACAACCTCCTCCCACACATGGTTATCACATACTCTCTTACATTTAAATGAGTCCATTGCATTGTGATTAGATCTAACGTTCTCCCTTATGCTGTCCCAGATTTGGGTTCGGATTCCATTTTGAACTGCGTGAAAGACATCAAAGCATGGGTATCACATCAGTTTCTTACATTCTCTCTAATGCTGTCCCTGATCTGGGTTCTCTTGTCCCCGACTGCAAACTAGTTGGAAATAATCTGGGGGGTAATCTGGACAACAATTTGAATTTTGCCAAACAAATTGATTGTTGTTATGAGCCTTGTGGCTAAAGTAAAATGGCTACCCATGCTTTTAACAGACTACTGTCATGTATGTCAACCAGTTCTCTATAAATCGTAATCAACTGGATTACAACTGCGACATGTCACTCCCAGTTCTGCACTCTCTGCACCGGCGGCCAGTCCCTTTTATAGTTGATTTTAAACTGTTATTGTTTTTTTAAGGCACTTCATGGTACTGGTCTATCTTATTCAAGTGAAGCCATAAATGTACAGGGGCTTCACGGTGGCAAATCCAGGCTCGGGATCTTTCTGTGTGGAGTTTGCATGTTCTCCCCGTGAATGCGTGGGTTCCCTCCGGGTGCTCCGGCTTCCTCCCACTTCCAAAGACATGCACCTGGGGATAGGTTGATTGGCAACACTAAATTGGCCCTCGTGTGTGAATGTGAATGTTGTCTGTCTATCTGTGTTGGCCTTGCGATGAGGTGGCGACTTGTCCAGGGTGTACCCCGCCTTCTGCCCGATTGTAGCTGAGATAGGCGCCAGCGCCCCCCGCGACCCCAAAAAGGGAATAAGCGGTAGAAAATGGATGGATGGATAAATGTACAATACCAAAGTCGAGCTCTAGGGTCTGCCAACCAACAGGAGTTGGAGGTCTTAGGTCCAGATATAAAGTGTGGGAATCTGCCTTTCTCCGTTGCTGGTCCCAGACTTTAGAATACCTTACCAGCCATGTTATTCAAAATTAGTAAAGACTCACTGTTTAAGGGACTAAAGCGATATATTCTCTCATACAGTAGTTTCAAACATTAGTCTCTAACACACAGTCCCTGTAGCTGTGTGCTTACTGAGTGAAAAATTTTAATAATTATGTCTACTATTTGTGCTCAGCAGTTCCATGGTTCATGCATGCTGTTTTTATATCTAGGATGTCAATTTCAATATGCTGGACACATCAGAAGGAGGTATTTTAAAAAGTGTGGAACAGCTGCTTTCTGAAGTCTTCATTCCGACACTAACAAAGACGAACCATGGTTGGGGAGAGCTGGCTAGTCCACAGGCCCAAGCCGTTAAACAGGACTTTATTTCATCCTTGGAAAATTTTGTGACTGTTCTGGCTGGGGCACAGGAAAGCTTGCGAGAAAAGGTGGGTATCATACAAAGTGTGACGACCCAGTCACGGTCATTTTGATTGGTCTGAATTCATTTCAGGCATTGCACAGAACTCAGCTAAAGAAAACTACGTTCATGACTTATGTCCAGGTTACCTTAAAAGGGTGTGACACATTTGACCTGCGGGTGCTGAAAGGCCCATCAGACTACATGGCAGCAGCCAACAACACAGAGACCATAGAGAAGATAGAAGCCTGCATGAAAGTCTGGATTAAACAGATCGAACAGGTAAGTTGGTTATTACTCTATACCTTCATTGAAACACTGTACTTTATATTGTTTTTATAGGGATTTGATAGTACTTTTATTGGTGCTGTCAAATTATATATTATACACTTTTGAATTTGAATTAACATGATTTCCCTCCGGGTGCTCCGGCTTCCTCCCACTTCCAAAGACATGCACTTGGGGATAGGTTGATTGGCAACACTAAATTGGCCCTAGTGTGTGAATGTGAGTGTGAATGTTGTCTGTCTATCTGTGTTGGCCCTGCGATGAGGTGGCGACTTGTCCAGGGTGTACTCCGCCTTCCGCCCGATTGTAGCTGAGATAGGCGCCAGTGCCCCCCGCGACCCCAAAAAGGGAACAAGCGGTAGAAATGGATGGATGGATGTATAATTAACTTGCTTGCATGGTTTAAATTAAAAATGACCCCAGTATTTGAAAAAAAATGCGATTGTTAGTGTGGCTGCCCATGTGTATGTTTAAAAAAACCCACTTCCACTCACACTCACTTACTCACTCACTCACTCCGAGTTAGCCGGCTGGCTTTTGGTTTGGCGGTGAGCACATCCGTTTCTCATGCGAACAATCAGAGTTTCCCCGTGTGAAATGGCATAAAGGCATGGGGCCAAACCACCTGGGTGACAGTGGTGCCGTGACCTGGATAAAAGTGAGGTTTGGGAGGGGGGATGAGTGTAATGGATGCCAGCCAGTGTAGCTGCGCCACGTGTACATTATAAACTTTACTCCCTGTCTACTTCAAGACTGTTGAATTAGCCAGCCAGGCTTTTGTCTACAATCACAATTCTAAACTCTTTGCAGTAAGAACATCTCATGTTTGGATATAATTTGATTGTGCAAATGGTCATTGTACTTTTCCATCCATCCATTTTTCACATCCAAAAACAATTTTTATCATCTCAGAAATATTTCTAAAGTGTGAAATTTGTTGTCCAAATTGGATTTCGAAATGACCATTCACGCGTTCATTTTATCTCGCATTGACGATTGCAATTCCCTTTTCACTCTCTTCAACAAGTCAACGCTAAAGAGTCTTCAGACTGTACAAAATGTGTCTGTCAGACTTTTGACCGGTGCATCCAGAACAGCCTGTATCACTCCCTTTCTAACCAGTCTTCATTGGCTTCCAGTTAAAATCAGCATTGAGAGTAAGATTTTAGTCCTGATATTGCATGCGTTGCATGGTGGTGTCCCTCAGTACATCACTCTTTTCCTATGCCTCTACTCTTCAGGCCGCAACCTCCGGTCTTCAGGCCAGGGTCTTCTAAAGATCTCAAAAAGTAGTTTTAAAACCTGTGGAGACCTGGCATTCTATAGCTCCCAGACTCTGGAACAATTTTCACCAGTCCCTCCGTGATCTTGACTGTGTTGAAACTTTTAAGAAACATTCAACAATTTCTCTTTTTACTAAAGCATTTAGTGAATGCACCTTTAACTATAATTTTTTTTATCTACTTTGTATCATTTGTATGATGTTGCCCCTGTTGTTTTAATTGAATTGTTGTTTTACTTCACCTATGTATGGCGCTTTGTGATTTTTTTTCTGTGAAAAGTGCCTTGTATAAATAAAATGTACTCATTTACTTACTTTTTACCGTATTTAAAAAGGTATTAAAAATTGACTCCACATCTATGAAAAACTGCACAAATATTGTGGTGCTTTAGGTTTTAGCTGAAAGTGACCAACTGAGAAAAGAAGCTGAGGACCTTGGCCCACGGGCAGAGCTTGATCACTGGAAGAAACGGATGTCCCGCTTCAACTATCTTCTGGATCAGCTTAAGAGTCCTGATGTAAAAGCAGTGCTTGGTGTGCTTTTAATGGCTAAATCTAAAATCATCAAGGTGACATATTATTTTGAGATAACATTATCATTTTGCTCAAATCTATCCAATTTGGGATGGACGCATTGCAATATAGTACATTTGTATGCTTCATGTTGGTTTATTCCTTCTAGTTGTGGCGGGAACTGGACACAAGGATAACTAATTCAGCCAACGAGGCCAAAGACAACGTCAAGTATCTTTACAGCTTGGAGAAGTTTTGTGATCCTCTTTACAACAGTGACCCTGTAAGTCAAATGGTCCATTTAAAAGAAACTCAATTGTGCCAATAATTTTATACAGAGATGGACTTGACATGTTTGTTTTAAAACAGGTATCCATGGTGGATGCCATTCCCGGTCTCATAAATGCCATCCAGATGATTCACAGAATCTCTCGCTACTACAATACATCTGAAAAGATTACATCACTCTTTGTCAAGGTAACAATGAAAATGTTTTATATCAAGCTTTTATTGTGCCCAGCTGTCATCATGTGGTAAGGACAGATTATCTATTTTTTCTAAAAGAAAAATAATTTGAAATCTTTACAACGTAATAGCAGGGTGTAATTACCAACTCATTTAAGTATGGAACAAAGATAAAATACCAAACTTAAAAGGGTCCTATTATAATTTTTTTCCTTGTGGGCTACATATCATGTAATGGTGGTTATTTGGTTAAATTAGGCATAGCATAGCAGCTTTTTGACCATTTCTTCAGGATTGGGCATTTCTGTCTTATTTTGTTCATTATTTTCTTTATTGTATTTTTTCGCACTTCCATTACAAATTTACTGACAGATTAAGTCCAAACTATACGCTGCTTTGCACAAACCCCGTTTCCATATGAGTTGGGAAATTGTGTTAGATGTAAATATAGACGGAATACAATGATTTGCAAATCCTTTTCAACCCATATTCATATTCAATTGAATGCACTACAAAGACAACATATTTGATTTTCAAACTCATAAACTTAATTTTTTTTTGCAAATAATAATTAACTTACAATTTCATGGCTGCAACACGTGCCAAAGTAGTTGGGAAAGGGCATGTTCACCACTGTGTTACATCACCTTTTCTTTTAACAACACTCAATAAACATTTGGGAACTGAGGAAACTAATTGTTGAAGCTTTGAAAGTGGAATTCTTTCCCATTCTTGATTTATGTAGAGCTTCAGTCGTTCAACAGTCCAAGGTCTCCGCTGTCGTATTTTACGCTTCATAATGTGCCACACATTTTCGATGGGAGACAGGTCTGGACTGCAGGTGGGCCAGGAAAGTACCCGCACTCTTTTTTTACGAAGCCACACTGTTGTAACACTTGTCTTGCTGAAATAAGCAGGGGCGTCCATGATAACGTTGCTTGGATGACAGCATACATTGCTCCAAAACCTGTATGGACCTTTCAGCATTACTGATGCCTTCACAGATGTGTAAGTTACCCATGCCTTAGGCATGAATACACCCCCATACCATCACAGATGCTGGCTTTTGAACTTTGCGCCTATATCTTCCTCTTTGTTCCGGAGGACACCACGTCCTATGTTTCCAAATATAATTTGAAATGTGGACTCGTCAGACCACAGAACACCTTTCTAATTTGCATCAGTCCATCTGAGCTCGTTTCAGGATATTGTTGATAAATGGGTTTGGCTTTGCATAGTAGAGTTTTAACGGGCACTTACAGACTTAGAGCGACCAACTGTAGTTACTGACAGTGGTTTTATGAAGTGTTCCTGAGCCCATGTGGTGATATCCTTTACACACTTATGTCGGTTTTTAATGCAGTACCGCCTGAGGGATCAAAAGTCCGTAATATGCTCAATATGTTGAAAAATATTCTTATATTAAGTAAATGTTAGTGCCATTATCTTGACATGTTTTTTCTCTCCATATTTTCTGAACTTTTTGATGATTTTATGGACCGTAGATGATAAAATACCTAAATTCCTTGCAATAGCTTGTTGAGAAATGTTATAAAACTGTTTGAAAATTTGCTTACAAAGTGGTGACTCTCGCTCATCCTTGTCTGTGAATTACTTAGCATTTCATGAAAGCTGCTTTTATATCCAATCATGGCACCCACCTGTTCCTAATTAGCTTGCACACCTGTGCGATGTTCCATATAAGTGTTTGATGAGCATTCCTTAACTTTATCAGTATTTATTGCCACCTTTCCCAACTTATTTGTCACGTGTTGCTGGCATCAAATTCTAAAGTTAATGATTATTTGCGAAAAAAATAAAAAACTGTTTATCAGTTTGAACATCAAATATGTTGTCTTTGTAGCATATTCAACTGAATATGGGTTGAACATTATTTGCAAATCATTGTATTCCGTTCATATTTACATCTAACACAATTTCCCACCTCATATGGAAACGGGGTTTGTATTAGAAATGGCAACAGCGGAGGATGCATGTGCATGTGCGAGCCAGTCTGCCCCACAACAAGAGGATAGAGAAAAAGAGGGAGCTTACTGACTACATCGTCAGACTCCAATGGTGGAAACGTGGAAAACACTTAGGGTGAATCGCTATTGTATATGGATAATCTGCTGATGTCGTTAATGGGAAAAACGTCACAAATTGGGCAAATTCCATCGTTTGGAGGAAGTATAAAGGAAGGCAATATTGTAAAAATCTCTGCGATGCTTCCACAGTTTGATTTAAAATTTTCGAGACTTATTCAGATCCCAAATACACAACAGCAGGTACCAAAAAGTAAAACAGTTGGTTTTGCATAATAGGGCTCCTTTAAAGGTGAAATACGTAGCAGGCTCATAACAAACAAAAACAGTTAAACCCAAAACTATTAAACCAGTGACGGATTGCATACTCTGTGTTACCAATAGTTAAAAAACAAATTTTTACAAATGAATGATTCGACACTATTAGAAGTTACATCTTGTGAAAAATTACTGGTGGACCCAAATAAAACGACTGGAATCTATAGCTGGAACATTAAACCATGACTGCTGACTACTTCTGTCCTCAGCACATTTAGTTTTACATTTTACATTTTTGTTAGCAAATCTTCTTTTGTTGCAAATTTATTATTTTTGCTTCCTTTTTTTTATTTTAAAGCCATTACTTTTGTTTGCAAAACATTTTGTATGTACATCTTTTTAGTTCCAAACTCATTATTTTTGTTGGCTTTTTTGTTTTGTAATTTAATAAATAATGATAAATGGGTTGTACTTGTATAGCGCTTTTCTACCTTCAAGGTACTCAAAGCGCTTTGACACTACTTCCACATTTACCCATTCACACACACATTCACACACTGATGGAGGGAGCTGCCATGCAAGGCGCTAACCAGCACCCATCAGGAGCAAGGGTGAAGTGTCTTGCTCAGGACACAACGGACGTAACGAGGTTGGTACTAGGTGGGATTTAAACCAGGGACTCTCAGGTTGCGCACGGCCACTCTCCCACTGCGCCACGCCGTCCCATTATTTTGTTTGTAGATTTTTGTGGGTTTGCAATTCTATTTTCTTTTGGTTGCAAATCCAGTTTTCTGTTTCAAATCAATTTTATGTTTACAAATTAATTGTTGGGGGTACAAATCCATCATTTTGTTTAGAAATTGTTTTTGATTGCAAATCTTTTATTTTTGTTTTGTTTGTTTTCGTTGCATAACATTTTTTTTGCCTGCATAAGAATACAAATTTTCCTTCATAAGCATGCACTTAAACAAAATCTTCATGATTGAGAGGTTTAAAAATGTATTATATGATGTATGTGGTTGTTAAACAAATGAGTGAAATCATACAATTTTCCAAACATTGCTTTTGTAACATAGCGTTTATCTTTTTGTTACGTGCATGTGTTTTGTGGTGCATAGCTATCATGGTCCGACCAGAATAAGGGGTTCTAAAAAGGGTTATAGCTTGCCCTTAAGGCAGCAGCTTTACCACTGCAAAGCGCACCTTTAAATACAATAAAATAACATGCAAATATTTTAATATTCTTTCATGTTATATTTTACAGGTAACAAACCAGATGATAACAGCTTGCAAAGGCTACATCACCAATAATGGTGAAAATTCCATATGGGATCAGCCCCAGCAGGTTGTAGAAGAAAAGATCCGAGCTGCCATCCGCCTCAACCAGGTATCCAATTCAAGGTTACCTTGAACAAGGTGTCTTGTGCATCCCGAAGTCAACCTGCCCGTTGCATGTTTAATTTTCAGGAGTATCAGCAGTGTTTCCATAAGACCAAGGAGAAGTTAGAGCAAACTCCAACAGTAAGACAGTTTGACTTCAGCGAGATGTACATTTTTGGGAAGTTCGACACGTTCCAGCGACGACTCAACAAGATCTTGGAAATGTTAGCATCTATTTCCACTTACTCGGCACTGCAGGACTCAAAGATAGAAGGACTGGAGATGGCGGCCACTCAGTTTCAAGTAAATTGTTAAATATGTATTCAAAATGTGTGTTTCATATTCATATTTTAGTCTTCATATTTAGTGGGCATTTTCAAGCTACTCCAACATTTTCATGAAAAAACAAGCGTAATTATCTTGAGTTAGTTTTTTTTTAAATTTTCATTTAATACCAAGCTTAATCTTGTTTTTATCTTTACATATTTTCATTGATAATAATCAGATTTTTTGTCTGCCTGTGCCTTCATGGATGAACAAGACAGCGGAAATGCAGGCGAAATGGGAGGTAATGTCCAACTTATAGCATCTCTCTGTTAATTCTAATTATAAATGACAATAATATAAGATTGAACAAGTTAGAATCCCATTTTGTTTGCAGCAAAACAATAACATTGATTTCTAGAGCTCTGATTATTGTGTTATTTTCATTGTAGGCAATCGTTCTGAACATGAAGACTAAACATTACAGTTTCCTCGACCAGAGAAGAACCGATTTTGATGTCGACTATGAGGAATTTTGCAAAAGCACCTCTGAACTTCATGTATGTTGAACATTAATTCATCTATCTTATTGACTTATTTTCCTTTGTTAACTGGACATGTTACCTGAGAAGTATTTGTGTGTATACAGGTGCAGCTGAAGAGTTTTATGGATTGTACATTTGATAAAATTCAAAATACAGAACGAGCGCTTGACGTGCTGAAGAAGTTTGAACAGTAAGCCTGTTTTTCAACTTTTTCCCCCTTTGCAATCATCACACTTTGCCTAACCAAGAGATTAAAATAAAATTTAAGGTTCTGAGATTTTCTTTGACTAGTTAAGATAAGTATTACTGACATAGATGTGGGGTTCCTCGAAGCTCCATTTTCGGTCCCATTCTTTTTATCTTTATATGCTGCCTCTTGAGGATGTCATTAGGAGACACGGCATCAGTTTCTACAAAATTGGTGATTCACAGTTGTACATCACAATGACACAGGAGCCTTTTAACTGTATTGCTGCACTGCAAAAAGTCAGTGTTCAAAAACAAGAAAAAACAAAACAAAAATTAGGGCTATTTTATTTGAACTAAGCAAAACTATCTGCCAATAAAACAAGAACATTCAGCTTGTCAAGACTTTCCAAAACTAGTAAAATTAGCTAACCTCAATGAACCCAAAAATACCTTAAAATAAGTATATTCTCTCTAATAACAAGAGCACTTTTCTTGGGAGAAAAAAAATTAGACCATCCATCCATCTTCTTCCGCTTATCCGAGGTCGGGTCGCGAGGGTAGCAGCCTAAGCAGGGAAGCCCAGTCTTTCCTCTCCCCAGCCACTTCGTCTAGCTCTTCCCGGGGGATCCCGAGGCGTTCCCAGGCCAGCCGGGAGACATAGCCTTCCCAACGTGTCCTGGGTGTTCCCCGTGGCCTCCTACCGGTTGGGCATGCCCTAAACACCTCCCTCGGGAGGCGTTCGGGTGGCATCCTGACCAGATGCCCGAACCACCTCATCTGGCTCCTATCGATGTGGAGGAGCAGCGGCTTTACTTTGAGTTCCTCCCGGATGGCAGAGCTTCTCACCCTATCTCTAAGGGAGAGCCCCGCCACCCAGCGGAGGAAACTCCTTTCGGCTGCTTGTACCCGTGATCTTATCCTTTCGGTCATGACCCAAAGCTCATGACCATAGGTGAGGATGGGAACGTAGATCGACCGGTAAATTGAGAGCTTTGCCTTCCGGCTCAGCTCCTTCTTCACCACAACGGATCGGTACAACGTCCGCATTACTGAAAACGCCGCACCGATCTGCCTGTCGATCTCACGATACACTCTTCCCCCACTCGTGAACAAGACTCCTAGGTACTTGAACTCCTCCACTTGGGGCAGGGTCTCCTCCCCAACCTGGAGATGGAACTCCACCCTTTTCCGGGAGAGAACCATGGACTCGTATTTGGAGGTGCTGATTCTTATTCCGGCCGATTCACACTCGGCTGCAAACCGATCCAGTGAGAGCTGAAGATCCCGGCCAGATGAAGCCATCAAAAAATTAGACCTTTTTGTTCGAAAAATATTCTTAAATTAAGTAAATGTTAGTGCCATTTTCTTGAGATAAGCCTCGGCATCATGATTTTTTTTTTTTTCATGCCTGAAGTAAGAAATTATTATTTTAAAAAAGTAGTTTTATACTTGCGAGTGTTAATGACACAGCTTTGCATCAATTGATATTCTAGTTTTCAAGCATACTCAATATATGTCATAATATCTCTACAACAAGCTTTAATATCTTACTGAGATAATTTAGGACCAAAACCTTTAAAACAAATAAAATACTCTAACATAAAATCTGCTTAGTGAGAAGAATTATCTTATCAGACAGAAAATAAGCAAATATCACCCTTATTTGAGATATTTAATCTTACTTAGATTTCATTTTTTTACAATGTGGCATCTGTCACGACTCGGATTAAGGAGTGGACCCAGATGCAGAGAGGAAGTTCCAAAATAAAGCTTTTATTGTGAAATGACTTTTTTACCTCCAGAATAAAAAGTATTTCGCAAGAATTAACAATAACTACGTGGAAAATAATTCCGGAAAAAGGTAAATCAAAATTACTCCAAAGAAATAGGAGAAAGTAACTAACAAGAGAATGAACTAACAATAAAGTCGTATTAAAAGTAACAATAACATAAATTGCTCCAAAAGGAGGAAAAAACACAAAAGGAACTATATACAGTATGTACACTAAATAGGACTAAACAAAAAATCACTCAATCAATGAGGCAAAAAAACGGAATTTAGAAAAACACAAAAACTCCCCAATTAGGTTGGACGAAGGATAACAAAGGGCGCTGGAAGGAGGAAAAAGTAAACTCAAAATTACAGCAAAATAATTTCTCGATCCAAAGAGGAAAACCAGAAAAAAGGCAAGACAAGGATATTGACATGGACATGGGCATGGACGCTAGAAAGACACGTAAGCACGAGACGATCTGGCACAGGACAAGAGGAGGAATGAACCTTAAATAGGATATGAGGATAATGGGAAACAGGTGGAAACAATCAAGGGTCAGGGATGACGTCAGAAGAAGGGCCCGTGATCTGAAACAAGAGGATTTGCTTTTCAAAATAAAACATGTAAATCACAAGACTTCCCTCACCGCGGTGTGACAGCATCAAGTCATTGATGGCAGTTAATTTCCTACAGCTCAAACAGGACAAAACAGAGGTTTTAGCTATAAGTCCTGAAGACCAGAGGGAGAAAGTTTTACCAACATTACAAGGTTTTAAACCAACAAAGTCTATAAACAAATCTGAGTGTGTTTTTTGACCCCAAAGTAGCTTTCATCTCATCCATCTATTTTCTACCGCTTATCTCCTTTTGGGGTTGCGGGGGGTGCTGGAGCCTATCTCAGCTACAATCGGGCGAAAGGCGGGGTACACCCTGGACAAGTCGCCACCTCATCGCAGGGCCAACACAGATAGACAGACAACATTCACACTCACATTCTAGGGCCAATTTAGTGTTGCCAATCAACCTATCCCCAGGTGCATGTCTTTGGAGGTGGGAGGAAGCCGGAGTACCGGAGGGAACCCACGCATTCACGGGGAGAACATGCAAACTCCACACAGAAAGATCCCGAGCCTGGATTTGAACCCAGGACTGCAGGACCTTTGTATTGTGAGGCAGATGCACTAACCCCTCTTCCACCGTGAAGCCCTTTCATCCCACCTATTAAAAATATTACAAAAATTATTTTTTATCATCTTAAGAAAATAATATCAGTCCGCCTCTCTCAGGCCAACACGGAGGTGCTAATGCATGCTTTAATTTCCTGTCATTTAGACTACGGTAATGCCCTGCTCTTTAGCTTTCCCGAAAATAACATCAGAAGTCTACAATTATTAAAAAACTCAGCTACACCCGCTTTTGCCATATCATCTCTCACGGATCTTGAGGTCCTCTGGGATTGGCCTTTTAGCTTTACCAAATACCAGAACAAAGACTCACGGTGAGGCGGCATTTAGCCACTCTAGCCCCCATCTGTGGAACAGCTTGCCAGAGAGCCTCAGGATTACAAAGAACATTGAAATAAAAAAAAAGGCTAAAGACACACCCTTTTAATCAGGCTTTTTACTAATCATCATTTTATTAATATTTTCATTGTTTTATTGTGTTGTTTGTATTTTAATATATAATATTTCTGCTATTATTCACTCAATTTTATGTTTTTTACTTATTAGTGTAATATGTACATTATTTATGTTTATCATATGTTTTATACAATTTTTTTATTTTTATAATTAATTTTAGTTATTCTCCAGTGTGGGCGCTCAAAAATAGCGTTTTTATTCAAATCCTCAATGTCATGCCATGTTTAGGTTTTTGCTTTGTTAGTGTCAATAGTGCTGTACGTGTGTGTGATGTTTGTGTGTGTGTTTTCTTCTCCATCCCATCCATGCATTTCTACCGCTTATTCCCTTTGGCGTCGCGGGGGGCGCTGGTGTCTATCTCAGCTACAATCAGGCTGAAGGCGGTGTACACCATGGACAAGTCGCTACCTCATCACAGGGCCAACACAGATAGACAGACAACATTCGCACTCACATTCACACACTAGGGCCAATTTAGTTTTGCCAATCAACCTATCCCCAGGTGCATGTCTTTGGAAGTGGGAGAAAGCCGGAGTACCCGGAGGGAACCCACGCATTCACGGGGAGAACATGTAAACCCCACACAGAAAGATCCTCAGCCCGGGATTGAACCCAGGACTACTCAGGACCTTCGTATTGTGAGGCAGACGCACTAACCCCTCTTCCACCGTGAAGCCGTGTTTTCTTCTACTTTTCTATTATTGTTATTTTTGTTTTTATTTTTTGTCTCTGTGTTTGCCACTTGCCTGTGCATGAAAAATGGTGTTTAAAAAATGTTCGATTTGATTTGATTTGATACATATTCTTAAAGGTCCCACAAAACTTACAAAGTATAAAGCAGTGTTTTACAACCACTGTGCTGCGGCACACTAGTGTCCCGTGAGATACAGTCTGGTGTGTGGGAGATTGTCTAATTTCACCTATTTGGGTTAAAATTGTTTTCAAACTAGTAATTAGAGTCTGTAAATTATGTGTTTTTGTTGAGTGTCGGTGTTGTCTAGAGCTCGACAGAGTAACCATGTAATACTCTTTCACATCAGTGGGTGGCAGCTGGTGCTAATTGCTTTGTTGATGTCGAAAACAGTGGGAGGCGGTGTGCAGGTAAAATTGTGTCTAATGCTTAAACCAAAAATAAACAAAAAGTGAGTGCCCTTAAGAAAAGGCATTGAAGCTTACGGACGGCTTTGCAGAACGAAACTAAAACTGAACTGGCTACAAAGTAAAGGAAACAGAATGCTGGACGACAGCAAAGACGGCTTCCACAAAGTACATCTGAACATGACATGACAATCAATAATGTCCCCACAAAGAAAGATAAGAACAACTGAAATATTGTTGAATCGCTCAAAGGAAGACATGAAACCAAAAAAGGAGCGCAGGACAATAATTAAAATACTACATACAGGAAAACAGCAAAAAACTCCAAATAAGTCAGGGCGTGATGTGACAGGTTATGACAGTACACCTTCTTTGAGACAAGAGCTATAGTGATGCAAGGTTGGTTATGGTTTGAAGTCATATCCAACAATTGTGACAACTTTTTACCGTCAAATTGAGTTTCGTTTTTTAATGATTTATGCTGGTGGTGTGCCTCTGGATTTTTTCAACGCAAAAAATGTGCCTTGACTCAAAAAAAGGTTGAAAAACACTGGTATAATGAACCCTGCACGTTTCAAGCACAACATATGAGATGTATATCAACAAGCACTTGAAGGGGAACTTCACATTTTTTAAAATTTTGCAGATGATCATAATCCTAATGAGAGACAAAAATATTTTTTTCTTTTTTGCATTCTAATTTGTAAAAATGTATGTAGTTGTAAGAAAAAGCATGGTGTGCCGCATGTATCATGATCAAGATCAGGGGTCTCAAACTCAATTTACCTGGGGGCCACTGGATGCAGAAACTGGGTGAGGCTGGGCCGCAAGAAAAGATTTCTTCAAAAATCCAACATGCACTTTTTAATGAATTCTCCTTCTATGAATGGCTTTCCCCGCCCTAGCAATATACTTGCCAATCCTCACAATTTTTCCGGGAGACTCCTGAATTTCAGTGCACCTCCCGACAATCTACCGGTGCAACCATTCTCCCGAATTTTTCCCAATTTTCACCCGGCCGACATTATTAAGGGCTGCCGTGACTGCACTGCCTTTAACGTCCTCTACAAAAGTGGTTTTCAAACCATATCTTAAAACCAAATCAACTTATTCTGTTTTCTGTCAATAAAACAGATTGGGCATCCCCAACCTGGGTGTTGAGGAAAAATACCAACATGTTCTCCAGAACTTTGGCCGAGACATCGAAATGGTGTACCGTCTTTTCATCAAGCAGAAACTGGATCCACCAATCGGCCGAGACTTGCCCCCTGTCTCCGGTCGAATCATGTGGGCTCGACAGCTGTACAGCAGGATCCAGGGTCCCATGGATCTTTTTCAAAAGGTTTATTAGTCATCGCCGTCTTGTAAAATAAGTATACATGTGTTAACATTTTTTTTTAATATGTTCTCTTTCATGTTTATTTGTACAGCATACTGGAGTTCTTTCCAAACCGGAGTCCAAGAAGATCATCAGGAATTACAACAGAGTAGCAACAGTACTGCTTGAGTATGAGATACTTTACCATCAAAACTGGATGAAAAAGGTAAAAAAAGACAAAAAATGTCATATTTTTTTTATTTTCAAGAATAAACTTATTTTTTCTTGCAAATTTTCTTCATTTTATTACTTACGTATAAAATACTACACGGTCTAGCTCCAGCCTATCTTGCCGATTGTATTGTACCGTATGTCCCGGCAAGAAATCTGCGTTCAAAAGACTCCGGCTTATTAGTGATTCCTAGAGCTCAAAAAAAGTCTGCGGGCTATAGAGCGTTTTCCGTTCGGGCTCCAGTACTCTGGAATGCCCTCCCGGTAACAGTTCGAGATGCTACCTCAGTAGAAGCATTTAAGTCTCATCTTAAAACTCATTTGTATACTCTAGCCTTTAAATAGACCTCCTTTTTAGACCAGTTGATCTGCCGCTTCTTTTCTTTCTCCTATGTCCCCCCCTCCCTTGTGGAGGGGGTCCGGTCCGATGACCATGGATGAAGTACTGACTGTCCAGAGTCGAGACCCAGGATGGACCGCTCGTCGGGACCCAGGATGGACCGCTCGCCTGTATCGGTTGGGGACATCTCTACGCTGCTAATCCGCTTCAGATGGTTTCCTGTGGACGGGACTCTCGCTGCTGTCTTGGAGCCACTATGGATTGAACTTTCACAGTATCATGTTGGACCCGCTCGACATCCATTGCTTTCGGTCCCCTAGAGGGGGGGGGTTGCCCACATCTGAGGTCCTCTCCAAGGTTTCTCATAGTCAGCATTGTCGCTGGCGTCCCACTGAATGTGAATTCTCCCTGCCCATTGGGTGTGAGTTTTCCTTGCCCTTTTGTGGGTTCTTCCGAGGATGTTGTAGTCGTAATGATTTGTGCAGTCCTTTGAGACATTTGTGATTTGGGGCTATATAAATAAACATTGATTGATAAACATTGATTGATTTACATTACAGTATTTTAAATTCCCAGCAATATGACCTAATACCTCACATTAACCTCTGATATCCAGGTTGAGGATTCCAGGGCAGGCCTACAAGCCTCATTGCTGATTCGATCACCAGAGACAGAAGAGTTGCTTGTGAACTTCGACCCGGAGATTCTGACCCAGATCAGAGAGGCAAACTGCATGAGCCGGATTAATTTGGAGATCCCACCGTTTGCTGCTTTGCTGCAACGTAAACAGGACACCCTGAAAAAGAACTGCAACAAGCTGCAGGTGGCAAACAGCACATACTCACTCAAAAGAAAATATACTCATTTTATTGGAACAAAGGGTTTTGACTCTGCATAAATCGTTTGCATCTTTGTATATGTTTCAGTGGATGTTGAGTGAGAACACCAGAGTGCGAGCAAAAATTCAGAGTGCCTTTGAGCAGCTGGCCACGCCGCATGTAGCGAAGGTACAGTAAGATGTGGACATGCAGTGTTCACACACAATTTCTACTGGGGGGCTGGACTCACTCTGAGGGACCGGTGGAGTAGCTCGGTCATCAGCAAGTATACCCATAGAAAAGTTGCTGCTTCTTTGCATCAAGAGGAGTCAGTGGAGGAGGCTCAAGCATTTTGTCAGAAAGCCTGTAGCATCATTCTATTTTGTTTACCCTTCTTAAAGTTAAAGTATCACTGATAGTCACACACACACTAGGTGTGGTGAAATGATCCCCTGTATTTGACCCATTCCCTTGTTCTGCCCCCTGGGAGGTGAGGGGAGCAGTGAGCAGCAACGGTGGTCACGCTCAGGAATCATTTTGGTGATTTAACCTCAAATTCCAACCCTTGATGCTGAGTGCCTAGTTTCGGGGCTTTGGGTCCCATTTTTTAGTCTTTGGGATGACTCAGCCGGGGTTTGAACTCACGACCTTCCAGTCTCAGAGTGGACACTCCAACCCATGGGTGTCAAACTCTGGCCCGAGGACCAAATTTGACCCGCCATATAATTTCATTTGGCCCTTGAGGCAATATCAAATTAACACGAGAGCTGGCCCACCGGTATTATACAGTGGCTGTGCCGCTGTAACACCGCGTTCACCGCAAATATTCATACTTGCCAACCCTCCCGATTTTCCCGGGAGACTCCCGAAGTTCAGTGCCCCTCCCGAAAATCTCCCTGGGCAACCATTCTCCCGAATATCTCCCGATTTCCACCCAGACAACAATATTGGGGGCCGTGCCTTAAAGGCACTGCCTTTAACGTTCTCTAGAACCAGTCGTCACGTCCGCTTATCCTCCATACAAACAGCGTGCCGACCAAGCCTCATAATATAAGCGGCTTCTACACACTCACAAGTGAATGCCATGCATACTTGGTCAACAGCCATGCAGGTCACACTTGAGGGTGGCCGTAAAAACAACTTTAACATTGTTACAAATATGCACCACGCTGTGAACCCACACCAAACAAGAATGACAAACACATTTTGGGAGAACATCCGCATCGTAACACAACAGAACAAATACCCAGGATCCCTTGCAGCACTAACTCTTCCGGGACGCTACAATAAACGCTAACACCTAGAAGGTTAATTTGTTCAACCTTGGCCCGCGGCTTTGTTTGGCCCACTCTGTATTTGAGTTTGACACCCCTGCTCTAACCACAAGGCCACTGAGCAGGTGTCAATTAATACTTATTTTCTTTTTCATTGATTAGTTTCAAGATTTATACTGGACAAAACATAATTTTTTACACACGGTTTTCAGTTGTGTGCGCCCAATTGATTTTTACAATTAACTATAATATTGTCTTTAAATATGTTTTCTATCAATTAAGCATGTTAAGTGCCTTTTTATTATTCCATAGATTTACTCCTTTTATGATATACATCTTTATTTTACGGTTGACCATACCTTTGCTTTTGCATACCCACAAATCCGTCTTATCTAATTGGTCCAGACCTGAAACATCCTCCAAAGACCTTCTGGAAGCATACAATTATTCACTTAATGCATAATACTAGTGGTTTTATGGTCTAAAAGAACTTTGAATTTTAAATGTGTGAATTTATGAATACTTTGATTTAATAATGGATGTAATACATGTAATGTAATATTGCATTTAATGTATGATCGAGAAATGTTACGACCCCACTGTGCATCAATTATTGCTAAATTTGGCATGAAATAGTAATAAACTAGTACATTTATGATACCATCTTGGATCATTAGAGTTATAAAGGCTTTCTTTTTGAAAAGACATTAAGACATTCTGTTTTTAACACAAGTACAGAGTGCATAATCAGTTATCATTAATTTGACAGGTGGATGACGCAGTACAACCAGGGTTGACCTGCTTCAACTGGACATCAATGAACATTGACAAGTACCTCAGTAACATCGACAAAGCCTTAGGTAGGCAAAAGGTGGGGAGAAGGGGGAGGATGGGGCACAACATAGTCCTGTGCAATCAATATCTCACTTGCTGACACATGAGTCATCCTGCAATTCAGCAGAGGCGACATCGGATGAAATTTACATTATGATATCATCTCCCACTGTGTGCATTTTTCCAGTGTGTGTGGTCCCATGCATAATTAATAAACAGCTTGTATCCAATCCTTTCCCGTCTCATCCTATATTTTACCATGCCCCTTTTTTTTTTTTTACTTCTTTTCTCTACATGCTCCTCCTACCCCGTCACTCCAAATGTCTCCCTGCCATCGTCGTCTCGTGCACGTCTGACTGTTTTTTCTCTCCTCCAGAGGCTCTGGAGCTGTTGATGGACAGAGTGAACGACCTGGCAGAATTCAGGATAGATGCAGTGTTGCAGGAGATGAGCACATGCACGCTGTGCATTCTCCCAGAAGATGAACCAGTCACCTGTGAGGACTTTGTTAAGTCCACCAGGGTAAATATAAATACATGCAGAGTGCCCAATAGAATAACCAGTAGTTTCCTCAATGCTGCAATAACCAAATACGCTTACCAGTTAGCATATTTTCAGCCTTAAAACTTTAATCGGGGATACATTGGCCAAAAATGTAGAACTGTACTTAAATTAAAACATTGATTAATAGCAAAGTTGTCTTATTAATTAAAACCGATATCTGTTTTCTGGTTTGCAGATTTTTTAAATTTACCTGTCATTTACAATCTCTATGTAAGAAGAGAACACGCATGCATTGTAAATTGTAAATAAATGTTAGTAAAAGTCAACTAACTACACTCTATTCCAGTGGTTCTTAACCTTTTTTCAGTGATGTACCCCCTGTGAAATTGTTTTTAATTCAAGTACCCCCTAATCAGAGCAAAGCATTTTTGGTTGAAAAAAAAAAAAAAGATAAAGAAGTAAAATACAGCACTATGTCATCAGTTTCTGATTTATCAAATTGTATAACAATAGTGCTCATTTGTAGTGGTTTTTCTTGAACTATTTGGAAAAAAATATATACAAATAACTAAAAATTTGTTGAAAAATAAACAAGTGATTAAATTATAAATAAAGATTTCTACACATAGAAGTAATCATCAAATTAAAGTGCCCTCTTTGGGGATTGTAATAGAGATCCATCTGGATTCATCAACTTAATTCTAAAAATTTCTTCACAAAAAAAAGAAATCTTTAACATCAATATTTATGGAACATGTCCACAAAAAATCTACCTGTCAACACTGAACATTGTTGCATTTCTTTTTACAGTTTATGAATTTATATTCATATTTTGTTGAAGTATTATTCAATAAATATATTTATAAAGGATTTTTGAATTGTTGCTATTTGTAGAATATTTAAAAAAAAATCTCACGTACCCCTTGGCATACCTTCAAGTACCCCCAGTGGTACGCGTATCCCCATTTGAGAACCACTGTTCTATTCCGCCCATACAGCGCTCTAAAAAATCTCTAAACTCCTCCGTCAAGGTTTCATATACACACTGTAAGTATATATGTAAAGCAGTAATGGGCACATTTATATTAATATGTAATATTTACATATCTTTCCCATTTTAAGCATATATGGGAACATTCATTTCATCGACGTGTCACAAAACGGGCAGCACGGTGGAAAGGGGGTTAGTGTGTGTGCCAATACGAAGGTCCTTGGTTTGATCCCAGACTCGGGGTCTTTCTGTGTGGAGTTTGCATGTTCTCCCCGTGATTGCGTGGGTTCCCTCCGGGTACTCCGGCGTCCTCCCACCTCCAAAGACATGCACCTGGGGATAGGTTGATTGGCAACACTAAATTGGCCCTAGTGTGTGAATGTGAGTGTGAATGTTGTCTGTCTTTATGTGTTTTGCCTTTGGCCCGAATGCAGCTGGGATAATCTCCAGCACCCCCCGCGACCCCAAAAGGGACAAGCAGTAGAAAATGGATGGATGGATGGTATCACAACATACACTTTTCTCTTCAACAAATACAAACCTACTTACTACTCAAGGCAGACTTTGTGAGAGCAACAAAGACTACTTTGGGACAAATGATGATCCAGAACCTTACTGTATATTTTGAGCCAGAATATAAGGGGGGTGAACAACAAATTTGAGAAGCTTTGTGCCAAACAGATCTGGCTTAGAGAAACACTAAGCATAACTAAGTGCTAAACAAAACAAAACAAAACCAAACACCTACTGTCCAATATCTACTCTCACTGATATGCCGATTGATGGAATGTTTATATCTTCCTGTTTTAGATGAAAGATTATTCATAATCCACCCAAAGGGTTGAACAAAGATGCCGCGTACGAGCGTCTTTTCATGTCTTTCTAAAGTTTATTTAGGGGTTAAAATGCATAAAAAAACAAAAAAAAACTTGAGTTCTTGTGTTACATAGGCATTGTGAATGAAAGGCAACATTGCCCCAAAAGTGAGGTTCCCCTTTAACCTTGTGATGCCAATTCATCAATCGATCGATGTTTATTTATAAAGCCCTAAATCACAAGTGTCTCAAAGGGCTGCACAAGCCATAACGACATCCTCGGTTCAGATCCCACTTAAGAGCAAGGAAAAACTCACAACCCAGTCGCATGTCAATGTGAATGACTATGAGAAACCTTGGAGAGGACCGCAAATGTGGGTGACCGCCCCACCCCTCCCCCCGCCACCCCTCTCTCTAGGGGTGACCGGATGCAATGGACGTCAAGTGGGTCTAGCATAATATTGTGAAAGTCCAGTCCATAGTGGATCTAACATTATAGTGAGAATCCAGTCCATAGTGGGGCCAGCAGCAGACCATCCTGAGCGGAGACAGGTCAGCAGAGATGTTCCCAACCAATGCACAGGCAAGCAGTCTACCCCGGGTCCCTACTCTGGACAGCCAGCACTACATCCATGGCCATTGAATGCATAATTAATGAATTGGAACATTTCTAGGTTTTAATAACCATGATTAATGAGGGTTTTTAAATGTGATTAATCAGCAGTATAGTTAAATGATTAATAATGTATTGAATCACTGGAGACAAGCCAATGCACTCTGATATGTAGTCCCTGAATCTCATTTATTACAATCCATATTTTATTCCGATTCGGCAAGTGGTAAAAAAAAAGAAAAAAAGAAACAACTGCTGAGTGAGACTAATGAGACCGGATGAATCCACGGTAAAGCCTCAAGATCTAACATAAAGCTGCAATACTTTTGTGCGTTTGTTTTGTGTGTGAGCATAGGACCTGTGTATAAAACAAGCCCAGAGTCTACACACCAAGAGCTTGCAAGTGGAGGAAGCAGCTAATGAACTGATCAACATGCTGCTGGATTTTGACCACAGTCAACAAGAGGAGGCTGAAAAGTTGGAGGAAGAAAGCTGCTCTCAAACCAAGACACAGCACCCCATAGACAGCGAAGGTATCACTGCTCTATTCTGTGAGTCTCTGGCTTGGGCAGGGTGTGCATTAAAGACACAACCAACACAAATGCAGTTCGAGTACGTTTATTATTAGATGTTAGGAAAAAAACGTATTAATAATATTTTTTACAAGGTATGTATAGATTGGGACTAACTATAAATAAATACATATGAACAATTAACAAAAAGACCTATTCAGTGCGGGTCTCAAAAAAAGTCTTTATTTCCGTTCGATCAGAGGGAGAAAGAACTTGTCAGACACTCTTTTCAATATACAATCAGTTCAATCGACAAAGACTAGAGATGTCCGATAATGGCTTTTTTGCTGATATCCGATATTCCGATATTGTCCAACTCTTAAATACCGATTCCAATATCAACCGATAACGATACCTACAGTCATGGAATTAACACATTATTATGCCTACCGGTAATTTTGTTGTGATGCCCTGCTGAATGCATTAAACTATGTAACAAGGTTTTCCAAAATAAATCAACTCAAGTTATGGAAAAAAAAGCCAACATGGCACTACTATATTTATTACTGAAGTCACAAAGTGCATTAATTTTTTTAACATGCCTCAAAACAGCAGCTTGGAATTTGGGACATGCTCTCCCTGAGAGAGCAAGAGGAGGTTGAGGTGGGTGGGGGCGGGGTTGAGATGGGGGGCTAGGAGGTAGCGGGGGTGTATATTGTAGTGTCCTGCAAGAGTTAGTGCTGCAAGGGGTTCTGGTTATTTGTTCTGTTGTGTTTATGTTGTGTTACGGTGCGGATGTTTGTCATTCTTGTTTGGTGTGGGTTCACACATTGTTAAAGTTGTTCATATGGCCACCCTCAGTGTGACCTGTATGGCTTGCATTCACTTGTGTGTGAAAAGCTTTAGCTATTATGTGACTGGGCCGGCACGCAAAGGCAGTGCCTTTAAGGTTTATTGGTGCTCTGTACTTCTCCCTACGTCCGTGTACTCAGCAGCGTTTAAAAAAGTAAAAAATGTTACTTTTTTAAACCGATACCGATAATTTTGAAACCCATACCGATATTTTCCGAAGTTACATTTTAAAGCATTTATCGGCAGATAATATCGGCAGTCCAATATTATCGGACATCTCTAACAAAGACATATACTTAGAGAGGCTCTCATGGTTGTTGTGGACACACGTCACTGACACACGTTGGATTGAATGAGGCCAAGAACCCCAAATGACAAAACCCCTGGGTCTTTATAGCAAAATTGGGGGAATGTCCAAATAGGCTGATAGGTCCAAGGAGAAAAATAAGGGTTTGATATCTCCTACCATAATAAAGCCAATTCAAAACTGCTATTAATTGAAAAAGTAAACGACACACAATAATTGGACAAAAATATAAAACAACTAATATTATTTTGACATATATTTTCGGAAAAGGTTTGGCTATAATCTACATCTAAATAGAACAGTCGTTTTAGAAATACGGTCAGAAATTGGTCACGATGACAGAGTTCAAATGGATGCTAAATTAACAATTGTATATATGGGCTTTTTGTCAAACTTAAACTATTACAAAAGACATAGAACATGTTTAGCAGAAACAAAGTAAAAGTTTATTCATGAGGTAACTCAGTCAATCAAAGTAGAACAGAGCATGACGACCACGTTGATGATCAGCTACTGAAGTGATCGGTTGCCCCCCTAATCTTTGTGGGTCTAAAAAAACAAGAGCGTTAATGCCAGGGACTGGCCTTGCTCATAACAGAAAGTCACAATTCTGGCCAAGTTGTGCCATCATGGAGGGGAACAGTTTGCGGTACACATCAAAATAGTAAAATTTGACATGATGCCAAACTTCACAAAAGTCTACACAGCTACAGTAGACAGGGATTGTCTTGACCCCAAGGAGAAGATGAGTAGTGTGGGCAATCTAATGCTCCAATTGTTATTTGAATATTTAATGTAACATAATTAGCGGTCATGAAGAGTGGTAAACATGTAACACTTTCAATGAAATATTATAAATAGTCCTTGTTCATAATCAATATTTTTATAAAGGAAATCATCACAGGTCCCTTTATAATTAATGCAACTTGTGCAAAACAAATAACACAATACCATACCATCAAATCAAGAGGCCTACTGATTTTTTTATGATTTCAACCACAATGTCTACACGTTAGCAGAGGTTAAAAATCAAAAAGCTCAAGCAGATGGGAATTATCTCCAACAGCCAAACAATTTGGAAGGATTATTGCGTAATTCTTGTTATGTACCGAAGGTTCTTGCAGACCCAGCAGCCGGGTAAAAGCAGGTTCAAGTCTGCGCCGTGACAATTTTTATGCTATTATTGGTCTTCTAAAGATCCCAAAAATTTGTTTTAAAACCCATAGAGACCTGGCATTCCTGACTATAGCTCCCAGACTCTGGAACAATTTGCACCGGTCCTTCCGTGATCTTGACAGTATTGATAATTTCTAAGAAACATTTGAAAACTTCTCTTTTTAGTAAAGCTTTTAGTTAATGCACCTTTTAACTATAATTTTTAATCCACTTTGTATCATTTTTATGATGTTGCCACTGATGTTTTAATTGAATTGTTGTTTTACTGCACCTATGTTTTGTATAGCGCTTTGTGATTTTATCTGTGAAAGTATGTTTACTTACTTACTTACTTACCAAATGACTAAACATGCTTGCGTTATGGAAATGTTTTTTTTTTACTGCTAGTAAGTGATGACTTTTCGTATTACACATAGGGGCGGTATAGCTCGGTTGGTAGAGTGGTCGTTCCAGTAATGTAAGGGTTCCAGGTTCGATCCCTGATTCCACCATCCTAGTCACTGCCGTTGTGTCCCTTGGCAAGACACTTTACCCACCTGCTCCCAGTGCCACCCACACTGGTTTAAATGTACAAACCCCGTTTCCATATGAGTTGGAAAATTGTGTTGGATGTAAATGTAAACAGAATATAATGATTTGCAAATCATTTTCAACCCATATACAGTTGAATATGCTACAAAGACAACATATTTGATGTTCAAACTGATAAACTTTTTTTTTGTGCAAATAATTATTAACTTTAGAATTTAAAGCCAGCAACACATGAAAAAGAAGTTAAGAAAGGTGGCAATAAATACTGATAAAGTTGAGGAATGCTCATCAAACACTTATTTGGAACATCCCACAGGTGTGCAGGCTAATTGGGAACAGGTGGGTGCCATGATTGGGTATAAAAGCAGCTTCCATGAAATGCTAAGTAATTCACAAACAAGGATGAGGCGAGGGTCACCACTTTGTAAGCAAATTGTCGAACAGTTTTAGAACAACAATTCTCAACGAGCTATTGCAAGGAATTTAGGGATTTTACCATCTACTTTCCATAAAATCATCAAAAGGTTCAGAGAATCTGGCGAAATCACTACACGTAAGCGATGATATTACGGACCTTTGATCCCTCAGGCGGTACTGCATCAAAAACCGACATCACTGTGTAAAGGATATCACTACATGGGCTCAGGAACACTTCATAAAACCACTGTCAGTAACTACAGTTCGTCGCTACGTCTGTAAGTGCAAGTTAAAACTCTATTATGCAAAGACAAACAACAACACCCAGAAAAGACGCCGGCTTCGCTGGGCCCGAGCTCATCTAAGATGGCCTGATGCAAAGTGGAAAAGTGTTCTGTTGTCTGACGAGTCCACATTTCAAATTTTATTTGAAAAATGTGGACATGGTGTCCTCCGGAACAAAGAGGAAAATAACCATCCGGATTAATATAGGCGCAAAATTCAAAAGTCAGCATCAGTGATGGTGTGGGGGTGGATTAGTGGCCAAGGCATGGGTAACTTACACATCTGTGAAGCTACCATTAATGCTGAATGGTACATACAGGTTTTGGAGCAACATATGTTGTCATCCAAGCAACATTATCATGGACACCACTGCTTATTTCAGCAAGAAAATACCAAGCCTCATGTTACAACAGCGTGGCTTCGTAGTAAAAAAGTGTGGGTACTTTCCTGGCCCGCTTACAGTCCAGACCTGTCTCCCTTTGTAAATGTGTGGCGCATTATTAAGCGTAAAATATGATAGAGTAGACCCCGGACTGTTGAACGACTGAAGCTCTACATAAAACAAGAATGGGAAAGAATTCCACTTTCAAAACTTCAACAATTAGTTTCCTCAGTTCCCAAACGTTTATTGAATGTTGTTAAAAGAAAAGGTGATGTAACACAGTGGTGAACATGCCCTTTCCCAACTACTTTGGCGCGTGTTGCAGCCATGAAATTCCAAGTTAATTATTATTTGCAAAAAAACAAAAAACAAAAGTTTATTAGTTCGAACATCAAATATCTTGTCTTTGTAGTGCATTCAATTGAATATGGTTTGAAAAGGATTTGCAAATCATTGTATTCCGTTTATATTTACATCTAACACAATTGCCCAACTCATATGGAAACAGGGTTTGTAACTTAGATATTGGGTTTCACTTTGGCCCTGCGATGAGGTGGCGACTTGTCCAGGGTGTACCCCGCCTTCTGCCCGATTGTAGCTGAGATAGGCGCCAGCGCCCCCCGCGACCCCAAAAGGGAATAAGCGGTAGAAAATGGATGGATGGGATGGATGTAAAGCGCTTTGAGTCACTGGAGAAAAGCGCTATATAAATATATAACTAATTTCACACTTCACTTCATTGCCTAGCGCAGTGGTTCTCAACCTTTTTTCAGTGATGTACCCCCTGTGAACATTTTTTTTAATTTAAGTACCCCCTAATCAGAGCAAAGCGTTTTTGGTTGAAAAAAAAAATAAAGAAGTAAAATACAGCACTATGTCATCAGTTTCTGATTTATTAAATTGTATAACAGTGCAACATATTACTCATTTGTAGTGGTCTTTCTTGAACTATTTGGAAAAAAATATATAAATATAACTAAAAACTTGTTGAAAAATAAACAAGTGATTCAATTATAAATCAAGATTAAAGTGCCCTCTTTGGGGATTGTAATAGAGATCCATCTGGATTCATGAACTTAATTCCAAACATTTATTCACAAAAAAATAAATTTTTAACATCAATATTTATGGAACATGTCCACAAAAAATTTAGCTGTCAACACCGAATATTGCATTGTTGCATTTCTTTTCACAGTTTATGAACTTACATTCATATTTTGTTAAAGTATTATTCAATAAATATATTTATAAAGGATTTTTGAATTTTTGCTATTTTTAGAATATTTTAAAAAAATCTCACGTACCCCTCAGCATACCTTCAAGTACCCCCAGGGGTACGCGTAGCCCCATTTGCGAACCACTGGCCTAGTGGTTAGAGTGTCTGCCTTGAGATCAGTAGGTTGTGAGTTCAAACCCCAGCTGAGTCATACAGAAAGACTATAAAAATGGGACCCATAACATCCTTGCTTGGCACTCAGCATTCACCAAAAGTGATTCCCGGGCGCGGCTACCGCGGTTACCCAGGGAGGTGATCAAGGGTGATGGGTCAAATGCAGAGAATAATTTCGCCACACCGAGTGTGTCTGTGACAATCATGGGTACTTTAACTTTAACTTTAAAAAAGTGTGTATGACTATACAACAGTGGTTCTTAACCTTGTTGGAGGTACCGAACCCCACTAGTTTCATATGCGCATTCACCGAACCGTTCTTTAGTGAATAATAAAATATTTTTTAGTTTCAAATTCAAGACAAAGTTATGTTTTTGGTAACACTTTAGTATGAGTAACATATTTCAAGTAAGAAAGACTTAATTTAGAGTTATTTCGACACTAAGGGAACATATTCTAAGTAATAAAGACTTAATTTAGAGTTATTTGGTTAGGGTTAGGGTTATACTAGGGCCATGCCAAATAAGGTATTAATAATGACTAGTTAAGAGCCAATATGTTACTAATTTGCATGTTAATAAGCAACTAATTAATGGTGAATATGTTCCCCGTACTAAAGTGTTACCATGTTTTTGTACTGGTGCAGAAAATGAACGGTGTATGAACATCACCTTGTTCATACAGCAAAACCAACACACCTTACACACCTGCAAACCAGTCAGCTGTTGCCGTATCCGTAATACACCGATAGGGAGACGTTGGTATTTACAGGATGAGTCGGGTGTGTTTTGACCTCCACAGAACCGCTGAGGCCGACTCGCCGAACCCCTAGGATTCGATCAAACCCAGGTTAAGAACCACTGCTATAGAATCTTTGAGCATACCTGCTTAAACCTAGGGACATTGGTAATGCAATGGTTCACATAGCACACATTTGTGTATCAGGTTGATGCCCTAAGTCACCTTTGGTCATTAGTTGGGTTTATGTGGCCCGGAACATTGGATGTTCTGAAGGTAGTTTGAAGATTTTAGGTTAGTTAGTCTTCAATGCAGCTATGTTAAGGTGTTACAATCAAGGTGTTCTTGTTTCTCAGGGAATAAGGACGGCCTCTCAGAAAACCGCCTCTTCTCCAGAAACACCTTACTCCTTCCTGCTAGTGTTGGCGCATATTCTCCTCTGGTGAGACGGAAGAAGAAGAAGGACCTGTTGGAAGTAATGGAGGAGGAAGCACGGGAGCTTCTGTCATATTTCAACCAACGCAACATAGATGCTTTGCTCAAACTGACACGCAACACCTTGGAGATGTTGCGCAAGCGCATCCAGATCTCCCCGCTTCCACATTTCATGGGTGGGCTTGATCTACCACTTTGCTGCTTTTAATAATTCCCTGTATTATATTAGTGATCAATGCAAGTGCTGCTCTTTATAGCTATAATTGAGAACCTCTGCATGACTTGTAGAAGTCCAGGAGAATTGCCTGAGAGCTTACATTTTTTATCGGACACGTCAATTGCGTCAAATTCCATCGGCATGACACTCTTTTCTTTTCTTCTATAGGTGACTATGACTCACAAAGACGTGGGAGGAGCAACGGACAGCAGGCAATCTTCAGAGTCAGTGTGACCCTCTCCATTCCAAACATCGCAGTCATTCCCAGTCTTGAGGATGTGCAGCAGGCATTGAACAGGGCCGGGGACTTTGTGGTCAGTGTCAGCAAGGGCGTTGGCCAGTGGAGAAACGAAAGGATCTCAAAGGTGTGTTTTAGATAAGGTACGAGGCAAGTTACCTCAAAAAGGTTTATACAAGGGTGAAGTCAAACACAATGTGATCTTGATGAATAATGTCTTCATAAAACCTGGGCAAATAATGCAGTAGTCCACATTTCAAACCCTGCTAAAGCAATAACACCATCTCCAATGTTGAACATGCAGTTAAACCTCAACTTAACATTTAATTAGAATACATATTAGAGATGCGCGGTTTGCGGTCTCATCCGCGGAGTTCGCGGATAAACCGCGGGTCGGGCGGGTGACATGACGAAAAAATAGATTTTAATTAGATTCGGGCGGGTGGCGGTTGAACCATTCGGAAATATTTGATATACATGTTTAAGGGATTGGTATCGTCTACCATTCAAAGAGCCATTTAGGACCCGTGTAACAAAGCGATGAAGACAATAGGAGACGCAAACATTCTCTAGAATAACTGCCGGCAGTCACCCAGTTAGAATGTATCAGGGCGTGCTATCAAGCCATTGGTTTTGTCGCCTTCCATAGCATGTACGATCTGCTTGACAGTCCAGCAACACGCACACGACTGCAAGGCATACTGGGTGACACAGAGTACACTAATGGTTGTGATATAAACAATTTTGACACTCTTAGTAATATGCGCCACGCTGTGAAGCCACACCAAACAAGAATGACAAACACATTTCGGGAGAACATCCTCCCAGTAACACAACATAAACGCAACACAACAAATACCCAGAATCCTTTACATCCATGATAATTCCTGACTATTTTATACACCCCGCTAGCAGCAAACCCCGCCACCCCCCACACCCCCTGTGCGTCGGTAAGGTGGGCGGGGTTGGGGCGCGGGGGCGTAAAATATATTCAGGATTTGTCACGGATGCAAAGGATTCTGGGTATTTGTTGTGTTGCGTTTATGTTGTGTTACCGTGAGGATGTTCTCCCGAAATGTGTTTGTCATTTTTGTTTGGTGTGGCTTCACAGTGTGGCACATTTTAGTAAGAGTGTTAAAATTGTTTATATCACAACCATCAGTGTACTCTGTATCACCCAGTATGCCTTTAAATCTTGTGCATGTGATTGCGGAAACTGCAGACAACATGTTACTGAAATAACAATCGGTTTGTACATGTTGTTGAAGGTGTCAAAGGCAATGGCTTCACAGCACGCCCTTAATCTTGTCATCAGGACGAACACCATTTGATATTCGCGAGAACGTTAGCGGCTCCAATTGTCTTCATTACTCTGTGAAACGGGTTTAAATAGCTCTTTGAGTGGTAAAGGTGTTCGACCTCTGATGTATTTCAACGGGCGGGTGGCGGGCGGTTGCGGTTCTGATAAAATGTTGGATCGGGTGAACGGCGGGTGGATGACGACTTTGGTGATGCGGTTGCGGATGATATAATTGCCTATCCGCGCATCTCTAATACATATATATATATATATATATTAGGGATGTGGGAAAAAATCAATTTGAATACATTGTGCGATTCAGAATCGATTCTAATAAAAAAAAAAAAAACATTTTTTTTTTTTTTTTTTAATCAATCCAACAAACCACTACACAGCAATACCATAACAATGCAATCCAATTCCAAAACCAAACCTGACCCAGCAACACTCAGAACTGCAATAAACAGAGCAATTGAGAGGAGACACGAACACAACACAGAACAAACCAAAAGTAGTGAAACAAAACTGAATATTATCAACAACAGTATCAATATTAGTTATAATTTCAGCATAGCAGTGATTAAAAGTCCCTCATTGACATTATCATTAGACATTTTTAAAAAATATAAAAAAAGAACAACAGTGTCACAGTGGCTTACACTTGCAACACATCTCATAAGCTTGACAACACACTGTGTCCAATGTTTTCCCAAAGATAAAAAAAGTCATTTTTTTGGGTTCATTTAATAGTTAAAACAAATTTACATTATTGCAATCAGTTGATAAAACATTGTCCTTTATAATCATAAAAGCTTTTTCAAAAATGTTTTACTACTCTGCTAGCATGTCAGCCGACTGGGGTAGATCCTGTTGGAATCCTATGTATTGAATGAATAGAGAATCGTTTTGAATCGGAAAAATAGCGTTTTTGAATCGAGAATCGCGTTGAATCGAAAAAAATCGATATATATAATCGAATCGCGACCCCAAGGATTAAAATTTAATCGAATCGTGGGACACCCAAAGATTCGCAGCCCTAATATATATATATATATGTATATATATATACATATATATATACACTATATTGCCAAAAGTATTTGGCCACCTGTCTTGACTCACATATTAACTTGAAGTGCCATCCCATTCCTAACCCATAGGGTTCAATATGATGTCGGTCCACCTTTTGCATCTATTACAGCTTCAACTCTTCTGGGAAGGCTGTCCACAAGGTTGCGGAGTATGTTCATAGGAATTTTTTATACCATACTTCCAAAAGCGCATTGGTGAGGTCACACACTAAAGTTGGTCAAGAAGGCCTGGCTTTCAGTCTCCGTTTGAATTCATCCCAAAGGTGTTCTATCAGGTTCAGGTCAGAATTCTGTGCAGGCCATTCAACTTCATGTCTTTATGGACCTTGCTTTGTGCACTGGTGCACAGTCATGTTGGAAGAGGAAGGGGCCCGCTCCAAACTGTTCCCACAAGGTTGGGTGCATGGAATTGTCCAAAATGTTTTGGTATCCCGGAGCATTCAAAGTTCCTTTCACTGGAACTAAGGGGCCAAGCCCAACTCCTGAAAAACAACCCCACACCATTATTTGTCCTCCAACAAATTTCACACTCGACACAATGCAGTCCGTTCTCTTGGCAATCTCCAAACTCAGACTCGTCTATCAGATTGGCAGATGGAAAAGTGTGATTCATCACTGCTCTAAAGTCCGGTGACGACGTGCTTTACACCACTGCAGCCGACACTTTGCATTGGATTTGCTGATGTATGGCTTAGGGCTTAGATACAGCTGTTCGGCCATGGAAACCCATTCCATGAAGCTCTCTGCGTACTGTATGTGGGCTAATTGGAAGGTCACATTAAGTTTGGACCTCTGTAGCAACAGACTGCAGAAATTCTTTGCACTTCAGCATCCGCTGACCCCTCTCTGTCAGTTTACGTGGCCGACCACTTGGTGGCTGAGTTGCTGTTGTTCTTAAACTCTTCCCTTTTCTTATAATAAAGCTGACAGTTGACTTTGGAATATTTAGGAGCGAGGACATTTCAGGACTGGATTTGTTGCACAGGTTGCACAGTTCCACGCTGGAAATCACTGAGCTCCTGAGAGCGGCCCATTCTTTCACAAATGTTTGTAGAAACAGTCTCCATGCCTAAGTGCTTGATTTTATACACCTGTGGCTGGGCCAAGTGATTAGTACACCGGTTTCTGATAATTTGGAGGGGTGGCCAAATCTCTCTCTCTCTTTGTCTCTTTGTCTCTTTGTCTCTCTCTCTCTCTCTCTCTCTCTCTCTCTCTCTCTCTCTCTCTCTCTCTCTCTCTCTCTCTCTCTCTCTCTTTCTCTCTCCCTCTCTTTCTCTCTCTCTCTCTCTCTCTCTATATATATGTATATTAAACTACTGCACAAAAAATTGTTCATATTCATTATCTCATAATTCGCATCGGTCACAATTCAGAAAACATTTTATTTTGTATCTTTTCATGGGACAATTCATAGAAATTAAACCAAGGTACGTGTACACTTTGGAACAGTAAGAGCCTGAGCTTCAAAAAGTCTGCGAGTATTAAACTCGTGCAATCTTGAACGCGCACGCAAAGCTGATCTACTAAGCTTGTGCACAAAAAATTAATTTGCCAAATAGGGAGCGCAATCCTGTTTTCATGTTTATGCAGAATATACGCTGATAATCATAATGCTTGTAATACTGGGAGAAGGAGTAAATAGATTAGTGCTTTTCTACCTTCAAGGTACTCAAAGGGCTTTGACGCTACTTCCGCATTCACCCATTCATTCACACACTGATGTCGAGCGCTGCCATGCAAAGCGCTAACCACGACCCATCAGGAGCAAGGGTGAAGTGTCTTGCCCAATGGACGTGAAGCTGCGATTGAACCTGGAACCCTCAAGTTGTTGGCACAGCCGCTCGATCACCCGAGCGACGCCGTCCGAGATGCAAATATAATAATTTATGCTCGCAATGTAATTAATCAAGACTGAAAGTGTTTTGCATCTGTATTTGGCATTTGAAATGTGCGTGAAAACTGGCACAGTTACGCACAAATGGCTGTGAGCGAGTAGTCGGTCGCACTACAAAGACTAAAACTATTTCAACTGATTTGTTTTAGGTATCTGCTGGTGGTTTTGTTTTTGGCGTTAGTTAATATCAGTATTATTAATTGGATACTATTGTTATTAGTATATCATTATTAGAAGTATCTATCCCATTGAAAAATACTATTATTAGTATATTATTATTATTTTATATGCCTACATGAGAAAACATGCATTTTATTGTATTCTTCCATGGATTTCTGGATAATTCCTGATTAACCATCCCAACACTGGCGCCTTCAGAAATGTATCTTTGGTGTGCTTGAACTAGTTTGTGCTGTAAAGATCACACTTCCACAGTATCCATTCATCCAATTTCTACTGCTTGTCCCTTTTGGTGTCACGGGGGAAGCTGGAGCCTATCTCAGCTGCAATCGGGCGGAAGGCGGGGTGCACCCTGTGGTGTGTGCTGCATATTCCGCATCATAACCAAACAGCATAGATGTCATGTATTTGGAGGGAAATGAGTGTCTCCTTGGGCATAGCCGGTCGAACACGCAAAAGCCTCATTAAACAGGGCCGTCTGCACCACTTTTTCTCTAGTTATCAATAGCACATAGAGTCTTAGTAAATTACCTGCAACATGCCAACAAATAGTACTCACTGTTTAGTGCGTGCTATTTGGATCTTAAAAAATCAGGCTTTTAGTGTACTTCTTGGAATGGTTTGCTGATTGCAAGGATAGCAGGATTTGGTGATTTGCACTCATGCAGCCCCAGGTCAGCCACCATACTTGCCAACACGCAAATCACAATTATGTTAGTACTCCAATTATCTCGCCTTTTCAATATTACCTGTTGTGTTCTGAGTCAATTTAAGTGGACAGTGAATGTATAGTGCGTTACACATTTTGAACTGAGTAAGGTTCAATTTCTGGAGAAATTTCCCTTGACAAGGTCAACTGTAGTTAAAAAGGTTGCTGAAATACGGGTGGAGTTCTCAACTTTGTTTGATGCTGAATCTCCTAAGATGCCAGCAATCACGGAGCTAAAAGCTCTTAATTCTCAAATAAAAACATACTTGTTCAAACTGTTTCCAACACATATTACCTGAAGTGTTTTTAGATTTGAGTTTTTTAACTGTAACGATATGGGTTTTTTTGGTTTTTAAATTTTATTTCCAAACTGTTGCTACCTGTTTGTCGTGTAAAGCACATTAGACACCAATGTTGTAAAATGCTATACATATAAATCTTTATTGATTGATTGATCGTTTTTTGCAGAGAGAAATGAATGAAAGGCGGATAGCTGCTTTGAAACCAGACAGTTCAGAAAGTGAATCTGAAGATGGAACAACAACTTACAGAAGTCTGACAGGTACTGCACAAGAAATTAAACTATTACAAATATTTGTCAGCACTGTAATTGTCAAATTAAAACTGTCCCAATGGCCAACCAAAGAAAATAATCACTCCTAAATGTTCAGTAAATTTCAATAATCACAATTTTACGGTATGGTATGGTTTTTATGGTCATTGCACAAATACAACAAAACTTTGTTTTCAGCACAAACCCGTTCAAGATTAGGCAAACAAACAGTGTACAGAGTTACAGAACAAGAACGCTGATGGGTTGCCACAAGGCGCCCCGTAAAAGATGGGAAAAGGTAGACGCTGGGGGAGGATGAGTAAAAAAAAAATATATCCCAGACAGGACTCCTAAGGGTTCCCAGTCTGGAGTGGGAAAAAAACTCCATAGTAAAGCACATAAACATATTACAACATACTACTCAAGACTTGCAACACAAAGGTGGGGGTGGGGGCTACGGAGGCAGGCTTCTGCCATTCAAGCGCTACCCAGCTGTCCATCACCCCTAAGGGATTCAAGCGTCGAAGGCGTGGGATGAGGAGGTGGGGTATGTGTGTGTGGTGTATGTTTTTTTTGGATGCATGTGTGTGTGTAAGCCTCCAGCGTGTCTCTATTCCGCGACCTTAGTGTTCTTGCAGTCGCTAGTCAGTCCAAACTCAACAACAACAGGTGTGTGTCCATGAGTGACAAGAAGGGAGTTTGTTGTGTCCTTGCTGCACTGTCCTTTGGAAGAGTCTCAAATCCAGGGAAACAATCCAAGTTAGAGTGTTTTGTATGCAAGTGAAAATACAATTTGCTTTTATACTCCATAACTTCTAGATGGCAGCACCTCTGATATTTCAGCATTGGCAAGTCAATCCATTCCCTTCCAAGCCAGAAACTATTACAAGAATATTTCAGAGAACAAGGATATTGTCAAGCTGGTTTCTGTTCTAGGCACATCTGCTCTCTCCACCAGAAAGGTAATCTTAGTTCTGTATCACATGATGTATTTTATCTTTATATAATTTTTAATGTTTTATTTATTTACATGGTTGTGTAGGAAGTGATGCAATCTCTAGAGCGTTTCAGTGACTACCATCATATTTGGAGAAAGGACCGTGGTGACACAATGCAAACGTATGGTTGAATCGTATTGAGCGACAAGTTCTGTTACTTTATTCAATGGTAGGTAAAGTGCTTCCAAGCAACAGTGTATTAAGGCAATGATTTGTTCTTCTTAGGTTCCTCCATGGTTGTCCATTGTTGTCAGAGTTTGAAAGCCGGATTGTCTACTATCGAGACTTGCAGCTGCAAATAAATTCAGAGCCGGAGTGTATCACTGTTGGATCATTGGCTCTATTTACAGGTTGGATTAAAATGTTACAGTTTTACTCTGAACAATTTAACCTGTTTTGTTTTCTTTTGGACCAGAGGATCTGAAGATGTCTCTCACAGCTGAAACAAAAAACTGGATGGTGGACTACGGGCTGTACTGTAACAGGAAAAATCGTTCCGAGATGGAGCAGATCTTTGCTTTTGTGGATGAAGCGGGAAAGAAACTGAACCGTCAGATCAAAGACCTAGATGACATCCGCATTGCTATGGCAGCATTGAAGGAGATCAGAGAGACCCAAATAGCCATTGACTTTCAAGTTGGCCCCATTGAGGTAAAGGAGACAAATATACTGCAGTCATAAATCTATGCACGTGCAACCAAAGAGGTGATTTCAGTTTCATTTCAGTGATGTCTGAATGTTTCACACAAAAGGTTGAATTTTTCTTATTTAGGTGTGATGATGATGTACAATCGTAACAGATGCAGTAAAAAGGGCAGCATAAAATAAAGAATAGATCTAGCAGAAAATATACATTATAAATAAAGAGAGGTAGCTAGCATAGAAGCGGTCAGGAAATAGACGTCTATTGCTGTATGGCGAGTGATTATACAGCTGGATTGAGTGTGGAATTAAGGAATTCTTGAATCGAACACGGTGGGAATGGAGCTCAAGGAGTCTGTTAGAGTATGAGCTCCGCTGTCCCTCAATTGTCTAGTGGAGTGGGTGGGCGGGCAGGAATGTCCATGATGGTGAGCAGTCTGTCCAATGTCCTCCTGTCCCTCACTGACAAAAACGCCTCTAAATGCGTGCAAATAGTTTGGCTGGCTTTCTGGATCAATTTGTCAATTTGGTTTAAGACCCTTTTGCTGGTGCTGCTCCCCCAACAAAACACTGCAAAGTACAGGGCACTGACCACAACAGACTGATAAAAGATCTCCAACAGCTTCCTGCACATATTAAAGGACCTAAGCTTCCTCAGGAAAAATAGTCTGCTCATGCTCTTCTTGTATGCAGCTTTGCTGTTGCCCTTCCGGTCCAGTCTGCTGTTCAAGTGGACTCCCAGGTACTTGTACTGCCCTACTAGTGCCACCTCCTGGCCCTGGATCTTGATGAGCTCATTCTCTTCTTGAAGTCAATGACCAACTCCTTGGTCTTGTCCACACGATCCAACCCCAATGCCAAAGCCAAAGGTGATTGACCTGACCATTGAAAAAGGTAACAGCCGCTGCACAAAACGGAAGTTCACCACCCCTAATGGGTCCTGAGAGACCAGTCTGCTGTGCCTTTAAAAAGATGACAAAAGCTCATAGGCCACATGCATCGTGACAAAAATGAAAGGGAAAACGAGGCTGAAAAACACCAGACAAACCCAAGCATACTTGCCAACCCTCCTGGATTTTCCGGGAGACTCCCGAAATTCAGCGCCTCTCCTGAAAACCTCCCGGGACAAATTTTCTCCCGAAAATCTCCCGAAATTCAGGCGGAGCTCGAGGCCACGCCCCCTCTAGCTCTATGAGGATCTGAATGACGTGTCTGAGAGCGTGTCTGCTCAATGACGTTATAACTGTAGAACGATCGAGGGCGAGTTCTTGTTTTCTTATGTGGGTTGATTGTTAGGCAGTTTCATTAAGTCCTCCCAGCGCAGTAACAACACACAGCAACAGCAGTCACGTTTACGTCTACCACTCTACCGTAAGGCAGTTCGTCTGCCGTAAACAGCATGTGACACTCTTAAACATGACAATACTGCCACCTACTGTACATTCACCACAACACCTCCAGGCAACTTCAACCCTTTACTAATCCTCCTCCAATCACATCCCATCACCCCAGATTGTAAATAACGAAATGTAAATAATCTAATGCAGTGGTCCCCAACCTCAGGGCTAGATTGGTACCGGGCCACAGAATATTTTTTTATTAATTTTTATTCAAAAAAATATAAATAAATAAAAAAATCATGACAAAAACGTCCCTTTTTCATGACAAAGAAAAAAATAAAAAATAAAAATAAAGGATTTCCCATTTCCCCCACCCGGGCCGCTGGACAAATTATCATAATAATAAAATAGACAAATGAGAAGCTTACGCAAGATGTAAACATGATTTTAGAGACACTTGGTTGTTGGCCTTTACCGAGAAGTGGCTGAAAGCCTCTGACTGCAAAAAATATCTACACATCACCAACTTTCGGTACCCTTTTCGGATGGACCGGTCGCCTCTTAAAACAAACAAAACCTGCGGAGGCGCAGTATGTTTTTACATCAATGAGAGGTACTGTAATAACAGGGCACAGTTCAGGAGGAAGTATGCACAGCCGATCTTGAACTTTTATCCATTTCACTTTAGCCCTTTTACCTGCCAAGGAAGTTTCCCCAGGATTGTTTTCACCCTTGTTTACGTACTCCCGAAGGCCAGCATCCCTGCAGCCACCCAGTTGATCGCAAAGGTAACCAGTAGACGGGATGCTATCTCAAATGACACACCTAAATGTATTCTTGGGCGCTTTTAATCAGTGTCAGGTACATAGGACTCCGAAGACTTGATCAATATTTCACCCGTGCAACAACCCTAAAAAATGCCACAATTAACGTGTGTAATGGCTCATTGCCTGGTGCCTTCAGGTCCCTGTCCATGCTTCCCTGTGGCACATCTCATCATAGCAGTGTCCTGCTGACAGCAATCTTCAAACCCATCTGCAAGAAGGATGTGCATACATTAAAAAAAAATTAAGATGTTGGACAGAAGAAAGCATTGCCACTCTACAAGCATTCTGAGATTTGACAGATTGGGTATTTTATAGTTCATGTGGGGATTTAACTGAATTGAGATGACCTTTTTTGCTGCCTGTATATCTTTTTGTGTGGACTGTTATATTCCCTGTAAGGAATTTACTATATTTCCCAACAACAAATCATTTTACACAAATGAACTAAAACGTGTCACAGACATAAAGAAACACATATTTTACAAAGGGAGCATCCAGGAAAGAAAATACATTAACAGAGTGGTAAGGAGCAAGGAGAAGAAACCTAAAATAGTTTATAGGGATAAAGTGGGGCACAACTATACCAGTGGAATCTTCAGGGAGCTTAGAACGGGAAAAAAAGCAATGACCCTCATCTCTCAGAGAAATAGTGGGAGTGACAGGAATTCTATTACAATTGAGGGAATAGATATGTCGGACCTCCCAAATGCATTTAATAGTTTTTATACTCGCTTTGAAATGAATGAATATTCTGATAATAATTCCCTCCTCAGAGAGTCTCTCGCTTCTGATCTAAACCTTATTATTGAGCAGGAGCATGATAGAGATCTTTTAAAAAGGGTCAATATAAGGAAGGCCCCTGGTCCAGACCTTTTTTGTGGCTGCACACTCCAATATTGTGCTGACCAAACTTTGCATTGCCCTCCATCATATATTCCTAATCTCATTGGACTGTAACCAGATTCCTGGCATGTGGAAATCTTTGACCGTGATTCCCATCCCAAAAATATCTAAATCTAAACAACGCAGTAATTTCAGGCCAGTTGCATTAACATATATATACTGAAAATCTATAAGAAAATTGTTAAAGGCCTGGTCATGTCTTTAATAAAGGGACTTTATCCACTATAATTTTCCTATCAAGCAGGGAGAGGTGTAGATGACGCAAAGCTTTTTATACTCAACCACTTCTACAAACACTTAAAGAAGCTGCAAGTCCATGCCAGGCTTTTATTTGCTGATTTTTCTTCAGCATTTAATACAGTGCTGCCACATCTCTTAATAGAGAGGCTTGTGTCTAAATTAGAATTGTCTCACCAGCTTGTGTTATGGATTTTAGACTTTTAACTGGCAAAAAGCAAAGAAACTCTGTTAATGGTTGTCCCTCGTCCCTCTGACTCTGTATGCATCTCCACGGGTACACCCCATGGATGTGTCCTTTCACCCTTACTTTTTATGACATATACTGATGAATGCTGGAGCAGGCAGGAAGACAGCTATTTGATTTAACTCCCTGATGACACTTCACTGCTGTTCCTTCTCTATGGTTTCAGAATCAAGGCATGAGACAGCCCTGACTGATTTTATCTCCTGGTGTGTGTGTAACTTTTCCGATTTGAATGTATCCAAAACCAAAGATTTGAGTATTTATTTCAGACATACAAATGGAATTCCTACTGAGTGCATCATACATAACAAAAAAAACATGCTTTTAGCATACAAATACCTGACAAATAGGGACCTTTTTAGACGAATAGCTCAAATTTAATGTGAACACAGATTTTATAGTGAAGCGAGGACAACGGAGAATTCATCATCCCAGAAATCTAAATTGTTTCTCTGTCAGGGCTGTTACACTCTTGTCGTTTTTTACTAAGCATTTGTTGAGAGCCTTTTGCTCTTTTCCTTTATTTGTTTGTTTAACTGTCTTTCAAGCAAAGACAGAAACAGCCATCCTGCTCTTAAGTAAAAGCAATGTACTTAAGTTTCTTCTGCAACCAGTAGATCTACCGAAAAGAAGAGAGCATTTTAGGCTCTCTGAACCATTTCTTTGCAGGTTAATTCTCTTAGTTGCCTTTAGGGTGCTGTTATGCCCTTGCTACGTGTAAAACAAATCGTTTTTTTCATTTGTACCCTTTGCACTCAAACTCTTAAATCCTTCATAGGGTTTTGTTTATTTTTTATTTAATTTTATCTTATTTATATTGTTTTTTTTTTTCTTTTTTCTTTTAATTATTGAAGCAATATTGTTGCAGCTTATCTGTACTTATACAGAAGGTTGTCACAAGCTTTTATATTATTATCCTTTGTAAGCTCCATGTTGTTCTCTGACATGTGCTGTATTGTCTATGTATTTATTGACTATTCGTTGTGGGCCATGTGTAGGCTATATGATCCATGAAAACCTGAAATACAACTTGCCCCTTGTGTGAATAATAACCTTGTTTGAATCTGGATTTGAATTGAATTGAATTGTCCGAAAATTACAGTATGTATAGGTTCACCCAATATTTCAAATGGTACTATCATTCTGTATTAATTATAAAATTCCTCTTCTCTCTGTCTTACAGGAGTCTTATGCCATGCTTCATAAGTATGAGCTCTCAGTGGCGAAAGAAGAAGCAGACAAGGTAGACACAATGCGTTACACGTGGGAGAAGCTGTTGTCCCGGAGCACAGAGGTGCAGAATGAACTGATTGCCCTTCAGCCGAAATTCAAAGGAGAACTATTCACCAACATGCAGGTCTTCGTGGAAGACTGTCAACAGTTTTACATGGATTATGATAAGGTGAAAGTATTTAACCAAATATGACTGGATATTATTGAGCATATTAAAATGTAATTTGCTGAAGATACTGAAACTCATCTTAGACTTTGTTCCCTCTCACTCCAGGATGGTCCAATGGTGGCAGGATTAGCTCCTCAGGATGCCAGTGATAGACTTGTCATGTACCAAGTAAGATGGGTTCCATTTTCCATAAAGCAAATAGTCAATGATTGCTAAAGTAAGTCTTTTTTTTCATCCCCTTTTCAGAATCGATTTGATAACTTGTTCAGAAAGTACATCACCTACACAGGTGGTGAGGAGCTGTTTGGACTTCCTGTTACCCAGCATCCTCAGCTCTTAGAAATTAGAAAGCAGCTGTCTCTACTGCAGAAGTTGTATGGCCTCTACAGCAATGTCATCGAAACAGTCAACGGGTACAATGACATCCTCTGGGCTGACTTGCACATTGAAAAAATCAATAATGATCTACTGGACTTTCAAACAAGGTGAAAGACGTAATTTACTGTGCCGTATTTATTCACGTGATCGACGTGATTACTTTGAAATGATAACCTCATAAACTGAAATCAAAGACATTTATTTTTTTTCTGCTTTATGAAATTATACAGTGCATGAATATATTGAAGGATTGAAATGTTAAAGTTAAAGTACCCATGATTCATAATTCTGAGCATAAATATAAGTGTGCGGACCAGAGCTTGGTCCGCATTGCCGGCAGTAAGTCGAGCACATTTCCAGTGATGGTTAGACTCCGCCAAGGCTGTCCTATGTCACCGATTCTGTTCATAACTTTTATGGACAGAATTTGTAGGCGCAGTCAAGGCATTGAGAGGTTCCGGTTTGGTGACCGCGGGATTAGGTCTCTGCTTTTTGCGGATGATGTGGTCCTGATGGCTTCATCTGGCCAGGATCTTCAGCTCTCACTGGATCGTTTCGCAGCCCAGTGTGAAGCGACCGGAATGAGAATCAGCACCTCCAAGTCCGAGTCCATGGTTCTCGCCCGAAAAAGGGTGGAGTGCCATCTCCGGGTTGGGGAGAGGGAAGTCTGGGCTTCCCTGCTTAGGCTGCTGCCCCCGCGACCCGACCTCGGATAAGCGGAAGAAGATGGTTGGATGGATGGATGGAGTACCCATTATTGTCATCCACTCTCATAAACACTTACGCCACAATATGTGCTGTTTGAGGGTCTATTCATGTATTCAGCGAATAAATTAAAAAAAAATATATATTTGAAGAATTAGTATTCCTACACAGAAAAACACACCCTGCAAATATCATACTTTAGTCTGTCTTCATTTTAAACTGCAGATGTCGCAAGCTACCTCGAGCTCTAAAGGAATGGCAAGCCTTTCTGGAGCTGAAGAAAATAATTGAGGAATTCAGTGAGTGCTGTCCTATTTTGGAGCTAATGGCCAACAAAGCAATGATGATGCGCCACTGGAAGAGAATTACTGAGGTCGGTGCAAACATATAATGCAGTATTCACATTCGATTTGCAAATGGTGACAATATCTGTCTGGTTATGTGAGCAGGTGACACGACACACCTTTGAGGTTGAGACTGATACCTTCAAGCTGCGCAGCATTATGGAGGCTCCTCTTCTCAAGTACAAAGAGGAGATCGAGGTAAGGATTTATTATATGGTCTAGGATAGCAGGGCCAAGATAGGAGGCCAGCTTTTGTATAACAGCAAGGTGAGTGTAAATTAGGTTTTGGTAAAGCTACTATGAAATGGAACGTCTGTCTTGATGTGTCAGCCATGTGAATAAATAGTCTAAATGTTTGTTTGGATAGGTCACAATTTCCTTGTGACTGTGTGGATGTCTGGGAAATAGTCACATGTTGAGAAGGACAAATAAATGGAGATCATAAAATCAAGCTCTATGTATGGCAGGATTTCATGTCAAATGCTACACAGTGATTTCACTGGTTCATTGGGTTGTCTGTTGCAGGATATTTGCATCAGTGCTGTGAAAGAGCGGGATATTGAGCAAAAGCTTAAGCAAGTGATTGCGGAGTGGGACAACAAATCTTTTACATTTGGCAACTTCAAAGGCCGTGGGGAACTCTTACTACGAGGAGACAGCACATCAGAGATCATTTCCAGCATGGAGGACAGTCTCGTGACTCTAGGATCTCTTATGAGCAACAGGTCTGTCACTATGGATGGCATCAATAATATGGATGATGCCAAATCCGAAAAGCTTCGGATCGTGTTTTGCTTCATTCCGATGATGAATACTGTGTGGTATAAAACCAGCATGATGTTGTCTCCTCCCCAGGTACAACACTCCATTTAAAGCTCAGATTCAGAAATGGGTTCTGAATCTATCCAACACCAGTGATATCATAGAAAACTGGATGACTGTTCAGAACCTTTGGATCTACCTGGAGGCAGTATTTGTGGGGGGAGACATTGCCAAACAGCTACCCAAGGTATATATATACATACACAACAAACCTGTAGAGTAACTGACATTCATGTAAATTAAAGCTGCTAATGACTCTCTAAAGTCTTGTCACTAAGTTATCAAGGCTACTAGGATTGGTTTCAGTTTATTCTATACATGCCTGCGAGATTACAATATAATATATCAAATAAGCACAGAGGTACATGTGAATATACTCTAATTGACGTGTTAGGTATAATTATTGGGCATACACGTGTATATTTTGTTCACAAAATATCAAAAATATTATTTTCATTGTATTGATTCATTATGTACAGTAATGAAATAATATATTTAATGTTTAGGAAGCAAAGCGTTTCTCCAACATTGACAAAACCTGGGTGAAGATCATGACAAGAGCCCGTGATATGCCAAACGTAATCCAGTCATGTGTTGGAGATGAGACAATGGGACAATTGCTTCCTCACCTGCTTGAGCAACTTGAGATCTGCCAGAAATCGCTGACTGGGTAAGAAGAATGTTCAAACGCACCTTCAGACGATATTAGGATGTCAAACATGTACTGTAAATGTTTGTATTATGTGTTTCATTGTGCTGTGACAGCTATTTGGAGAAGAAGCGACTGCTGTTTCCTCGGTTTTTCTTTGTCTCTGATCCTGCATTGCTTGAGATTTTGGGCCAGGCATCAGACTCCCACACCATCCAAGCCCACCTTCTCAATGTTTTTGACAACATTAAAACCGTCCAATTCCATGACAAGGTGAACATGGTAATACTAAAAATAACACTTTGACCCGGATATAAGATTTTTCTATGGACGAAAGTCAGAAAAAGACGATATTTAGGGTCAAGAGACGTATACATGGAAATTATCATATTGCGGCAAACAACTTCTTGAGTCAGAGCTTTTCTTGCTGTCTCACACACACCAGTGACCTAAAAAGATGCAGCTACAACACATAGAGCCATACTTGCAAACCCTCCTGATTTTCTTGGTAGACTCCCGAATTTCAGTGCCCCTCCCGAAAATCTCCCGGGGCAACCATCCATCCATCCATCCATTTTCTACCGCTTATTCCCTTTTGGGGTCACGGGGGGCACTGGCGCCTATCTCAGCTACAATCGGGCGGAAGGCGGGGTACACCCTGGACAAGTCGCCACCTCATCGCAGGGCCAACACAGATAGACAGACAACATTCACACTCACATTCACACACTAGGGCCAATTTTGTGTTGCCAATCATTCTCCCGAATTTCTCCCGACTTCCACCCAGACAACAATATTGGCGGCGTGCCTTAAAGGCACTGCCTTTAGCTTCCTCTCTCACCTGAAAAGGAGATTATTATAAATGCCTCCGTTATCCATAGATTTATCTATTACTCATTAAGTAGGCAGGCATGGAGTTATTTCTGAGCGTGTGTTTTTTCCAGCCGGCACGTTATTAAACTGACACACAACATCCGGATTTCCATCATGCATTGCATCAAATCTAAGGCAAGTAGTAATGTCCAAAAACATAACAGAGACGAAGCAGTAGAACGAAGAAGAGACATGGCGACAATGAGTAAGAAGAAGAAGTACACTTGCAAGTTCCAAAATGATTGGAAAAAGATAATTTCAGTTCATCCAGGACAGCTCAAAGGGGAAGGGGTATGCTGCCTGCAAATTTTGTATATCAGACTTCTCCATTGAACACGGTGACCGAACGGATACACTTGAAAATATATACACCCCCCGCCTCCTGAATTCGGAGGTCTCAAGGTTGGCAAGTATGCATATAGCTGCTCAAAAAAGGTGGCTCAAAGATTGGGCTGATTGGCAAACAACAGAAGAGGAATTCTAAGATACAAAAATAGTGGTCACTACATCAAATCAAATCTAATTTTATTTAAACATCATTAAAGTAGTATTATCTCACACTGCCTGATTATAAATAAATCTTCAATAAATCACCTGCAGATGTATGACCGCATCTTGGCTGTATCATCTCGGGAGGGTGAAACTATGGAATTGAGTCATCCAGTCACAGCAGAAGGAAATGTTGAGGTTTGGCTCAATGCCCTACTGAAGGAATCCCAGAAATCTTTGCACATGATCATCCGAATGGCTGTCGTGGCCATCCAGGAGTCTGGCTTCCAGCTTGTCGACTTCCTTAACTCCTTTCCTGCACAGGTAGGTTGAACAAAACCAGAAATGTTGTCAATCGTTGATTCTTGGACTCTCTCTTAGCATTTTAAGAAGAACATGCGTGGTGACTTTTCATTAAAATTCAAAGAACAAGCAAGTGGCCCAATAACTTGATAAAATCCAAAAGAAAAAAAGAACGATGTAAAAACAAAAGTGAAATCTGAAAGGGGGCAAACTAGTCAGATATGGATGAATCTAATTTTTATGTGTACTACAACTGTACTCAGGGTATTCTACTGGCACTTAGATTGCATTTAGAGACTTAGCTTGGTCAGATCTACAGTAGCGCAGTTAGTAAGATCACACTAAATTTGACCAATCTAAGTCTATGAGCATGAATGGATAACGCCTGCTTTGATGAGATATGATCTCGATCAAGGTGTTGACCCCAAGATGCAGAGACGTGAGGCAAGTTTGAATTACAAAAAGGGAAACATTTAATTAGTCTAAAGGGTGTAACTTAAGGCGATGGGGCAGAAGCGCACACCATGAATAACAGACATAAACATGTTCCCCAGTGGTCAGCAGGGGAAACGGCCAGGGCGCACTGAGCACAGCAAAAAGTCCAACATAGAATCCTCTTTACCTCAGGGAGGCTAGGAAGCAAACACAAATAGGTTAGGGATTACAGGACTAAGGAGAGACAACGTACCAGGACTGGCGAGGTGAAGCAGGCGCATGAACGTGAGAGGTACAGGAGACAATAACCGGCAAGGCCAAGCTGTCAGTGACGAGCTTAAATACTCACAGGTTTAAATCAATTGCAGGTGTGCCTTAGTGTTCGCCCCTCGCTGAGGAGTAAAGAACTGAAGAAAACAGCCCGTAGGGCCAAATGCAGACATCAAAATGAAGTAAAAGGCAGGAAAATGATAAAACACGACACAAAACGTCTTCAAAGACAAACAGAACAGTCTAGTTGCAATCAATTGAATGCACTGGGAATACAATGACCTTGATAAATCAGAATATCCATCAAAACATTTGAATACCGTACAAGGGTCCCTTTATTCCAGCTATACATACATATATATATATATATATATATATATATATATATATCACATTTCTTGTAATGACTTTGTATTACATTTTAGTTTCTAATTTGAAGTTGAAATCCTGACATACTGTAACTAAACTTTTGCACAATATTCGAATGTTTTGAAAATTCACCTGTATACTAAGACTGTATACAGTGGTCCTTATTACTAAATGTCAGGTGAGTCGACACAACAGGAAGGAGAACTGACAGAAAATGAAAATATAAACTTAAAACTATAACAACATTGTAACTTGACTTTGCCATGCTGGTGTTTCTTTCAGGTGGGTTTGCTGGGTATCCAGATGATATGGACCAGGGACTCTGAGGAGGCCCTGTCTAATGCTCGATATGATCGTCGAATTATGGCCAAAACCAACCAAATCTTCTTAGATCTCCTCAACACTCTGATTGATATGACCACAAGGGACTTAAGTGCAGTTGACCGGACCAAATATGAGACCCTCATCACTATCCATGTTCACCAGAGGGATATATTTGATGACCTGGTGAGTAGAAATAAGAAAATATGAGCAGGACACAGTACTTTTGACATGCATGCTGAAGCAAAAAGCCATACCATTTTAGCGGGAGCTTACATGTTTTAAGGACATTTGTTATTTTTGATTAAATGCACTATGTTCGAAAAGCGAAGGCTGTCAGCGTACCATTAACTTCAAACAGTCTGTTCTAAAAAAACACATTTAGAACATTTTTTGAGATGTGATGAAAGGCTGTCTTTAGTTAGTGGGTACATTGATTGCCTCGCTTCTCACCCAGGTAAAGAGGACGTGCATTTATTTTTATCTACTTTTCTCCCTTCAAGTTCACTCATTTCACTATTCCGAAACATTTTCAATTGTCTTCTCAAACTGTGATAATTAAACCTGTGCTGACGCCAGGGTAAAGCTATAAACTCATATAATGATCTCCTTTACGTGCATCTTTTTCAACCTGGCTTTCCCGGCTTTTCTTTCAACTCACGTACACCTCATTTTCTATTTTTGACTCTAAACCCCCTCTCTTTCATCCTCTTCTCAACCTCCCCCTACCCTGTCAATGTAACTTTCATGTCAACTAATACACCCTCATAAATCATAACCTGCCTTATTTTTTCCACTTCTCTCTCCCCTTTTCTCGCCTTCCAGTGCCGACTGCATGTCAAAAGCCCTGGAGACTTTGAGTGGTTAAAGCAGTGCCGTTTCTACTTCAATGAAGACACGGAAAAAATGATTATTAGCATCACAGACGTGGACTTTGTTTACCAGAATGAATTTTTGGGCTGCACTGAAAGGCTTGTCATCACGCCATTGACTGACAGGTAAAGTCAAATACACAGGTCACATTTGAAATGTCAAAATTATTTAAATATATATATATATCAATTGATTCATACAATGTTATGCAGTAGTACAGTACCTCAACTTACAAGCTTAATTGTTTCTGTCAAAGTCTCCCATAGAAATGAATTGAAATCAATTAAATTGGTGCCTGGCCTCCCGAAAAAAGCACAATTTTAATATGTAACATGCCTTAAAAAATAACTTTTGGATAAGAAATAATTTATGAATAAATAACATGTACTACTTACATCTATAGTAGTTTGATGAAAAAATTTAATAACAATGCATATAGATGTTCTAATTCATCCAGATCTCAGGGCACTCAATCGATCGCAACTAGGCTGTTTGATATGTTTTAGAAGAGGTTTTGCCTCTAATCCAAGTAGGCTTCATCCTTTCATGCTCGAAGATTTAGACTGGTTAGACCTATCCAGTAGCTGGTTTTTGCATCTCAAGGCAAAATACAAATCTACAGTCAATGCCAACAACAGTCTTTGAAGGGGAATTTCCCCTCGTTAGCATTTAGGTATCAAGTGGCAGAACGATTGCTGTGGATAGACCAGTATCAGCCTAAAATAGTTGGAATCACCCATGTTAGCGTTCCATTAAACTGTAAAAAAAGATGGCATTGTGGGGGCTAAATTTTTTTGTCTTTTAGTACTGGATAAAAGGACAGCGTTGTATGTGGCAGACAGGTGGTGTCGCAGACCACTTCCTCTGTTCCTCTGTTTTTATACCTTGAAGTAGATGGCTTATCTCACTCCTATCTCGTACCATTTGTCCTTCCTGTCAAGAATGTGTACATTTTTGTTCTCAAAAGAGTGCTATTTCTCCCTGAGGTTGAGGTAGACAGATGAGTCTTGGCCTAAAGAGTTCGCCCATCTATGCTGTGCCATATGTTGGCTTAGTAGTTGTTTTGTTTTCCTAATGTTTGAAACAGTGCATTCATCATTACACTGAATAGCATACACCAGATAGTTTTTGTCGATGTGGGGTGCCCGGTCCTTAGGATGCACTAGTCTCTGTCTCAGGGTGTTGCCTAGCTTGCAAATTATTGGGATTTTGTGTTGTTACCTGAAACGGATGGAATGAGAATATTTTTGCATCTTGTCGCCTTTCTCACCTCATCCACCCTGTACTAATAATGTACAACATTTACCTCAGAGAATGGGCTTATACAGTATCTCCTTACAGCTACTTGTAACCTAAAGCTAAAGCATTACAATTAGGGGAGCGACAGCTTTTATCTTAAAACACTCTTAAGTTGGGGCACTCCACTGTACTTGGTTTAATCTATACTCTATATATTTTATAATATACATTACACAATGTAATGGTCCACAAAATTTCAGTCAGGCAAGCATTTTGATCAATAGTGGGGTTCAAATCGTCCCCCCAATAAAAATCACTGTTAAAAAAGCTACAAAAAGCTTTGATTATTTTGTATTCTGATGACTGACAATACAGAGTACAGCTGTGATTCTACTAGTTTTTGCATTTCATCCTCTTGCATCCACTTTCTAAAGTAGAGTTAGCTGTTGACAAAAGGGTATTATTGACTTAATAAGTCATGTACAGTATGGTACAGAATTACAGCACATAAAGGGCTTTAACATTCAACCTGCTTAATGTAATACCAATCCCCGGTTGTTTATTCCTTTGGATCATTTAGGCTGGTGTCAAAGATGTCAGTCAATACGTGTTAAACACCTTATCCATACTGTTTAGAGATCGACTGTAAGGTATCATCTGATAGCGACCCATGGGATTCATGTGGGCTGCAAGATCGATTGTTGTAAACAAATGCCTTGGATTGACTGCATCTACTAAACAAATTAATTACTTCTACCAAGGAGACCAACTATATCAGGGGTGTCAAACACAAATACAGAGTGGGCCAAAATTTTAAACCGAACAAAGCCGCGGGCCTAGGTTGAACAAATTAACATTTTAATAGAGACCTAAACAACTTTTGCATTGAATATTGAACAAGCAAGGCTTATATAACTTTACAGTGACATGCAAAATTGAGTTTCAAATAATAATAACAATTATCAATGGCATATTAAATAAAATGTAAATAAAAATTGAATGCCTCTTTTCTATTTGCAGCCTTCTGAGGTAAATATCAAAATAAACTTTTTCCAAAGGCCAATAAAGTAAAATATTGAAAGTAAAATAACAATAAGGAATGAATCAAACATTCAAGCCTTGAAGTAGCAAGAGAAAGTGAATGAATACAACTTTAATTATTGCTCAGTTTGCTACACTGACTTGCTTTAACAACGCTTATAAAACCTAATAGTGCAAAATCAACTTTGAAAAAACAAACGAAAAAAAATCTGAGAAATAACATTTAAATAAAAAATGTAATGCCTCTTTTGTATTTGCAGCCTTCTGAAGTAAATATCAACATTAACTTTTTCCACTAGCTAATACATTTGAAAATAAAATAACAATGAGGTGGTCGGGGATGGGGGGTTGCGGGATTTGGTGGTAGCGGGGGTGGATATTGTAGCGTCCCGGAAGAGGTAGTGCTGCAAGTGGTTCTGGTTATTTTTTCTGTTGTGTTCATGTTGTGTTTCGGTGCGGTTGTTCTCCCGAATTGTGTTTGTCATTCTTGTCTGGTCAGGGTTCACAGTGTGGCGCATATTTGTAACAGTCTTGAAGTTGTTTATACGGCCAATCTCAGAGTGACCTTTATGGCTGTTGATCAAATATGCATTGCATTCACTTTTGTGTGTGTGTGTACAAGCCGCATATACTATGTGACTTGGCCGGCATGCTGTATGTATAGAGGAAAAGTGGACGTAACGACAGGTTGTGGAGAACGCTAAAGGCAGTGCCTCTAAGGCACGACCCCAATATTGTTCTCCGGGGAGAAATTCGGGAGAATGGTTGCCCTGGGAAATTTTCGGGAGGGGCACTGAACTTTGGAAGTCTCCCTGGAAAATCAGGAGGGTTGGCAAGTATGAGTATGAGTATAAGCGGTGAATGCCGCTGTATAATACCGGCGGGCCAGCTCTAATGTTAATTTGATATTGCCTCAAGGGCCAAATGAAATTACACGGCGGGCCAGATTTGGCCTGCGGGCCAGAGTTAGACACCCATGAACTATATCTATGTCAATTTACGAGGAAACTATGTGGTGTCCTTATTTTTCCACAAATATAAACTGTGGCACACAAAAGCACAACAATTAATAAAACACACACCCTTACTGTTGTGCAAGTGTTATTTATCTACAATTTTTCTACTAATATACCACATTATGTCAATGTTGGACTCCCAAAAAATAACAATTTATACTTTAATTGAAATTTATCACACAGCTTAATAAACTTTATAAAAACTGTGGGGTGTTTAGCGGAATCACTACTAAATCAAGGAGACTGACAAGTACTGGAGAACAGGGTTTAATGTCCCACTTTTTCCTCTAGTGTGAATTACTCATCATCACAACATCATTCAATATGGGGACAGCGTGGCGCGGTTGGGATAGTGGCCGTTCCAGCAACTTGAGGGTTTCTGGTTCAATCCCCACCTTCTACCAACGTCTTCACGTCCGTTGTGTCCTTGAGCAAGACACTTCACCCTTGCTCCTGATGTGTCTTGGTTAGGGCGGCTACCACCAACAGTGTGTGAATGTGTGTGTGAATAGGTGAATGTGGAAGTTGTATCAAAGCGCTTTGAGTAGTTTGAAGGTAGAAAAGCACTATACAAGCATAACCCATTTACAATAATCATTCATACATTGAATTGAAGTTTGAGAAGGTGTTGAGTTGAAGTATGCATCATCTATCCTCAGTCATTGTAATAAAGAAGTAATGAACTTTCAAAGACCAACTAACCATCATCATCAATCTTTTAAAAGACAGGAAGGCATAAATAATTTGTAATTTGTGCCATTATTGTCAACTTTCCAAAGACTACTTCCTGACTGACAACACACCCAAATGAATGCATACTTGCAAATAGGACTTTGAAGTGTAAGAAAACAAAATGTAACAGCTGGACAGCACAGTTAATATCAGCTCACTATTAAAGGTTGAATAAGAAAAGGTCGTGTTATTAAAAAAATATATATTTATTAAAACATCAATACACATACTTACCGTAATTTGGTACCGTTGAATACTGGTATCGATTCACAAACACCTGGAAATAGTGGCTCAAAAACTTGAGATTTCTGAGTACAAAAAGCTTCTGCCATACTTGTCGCTCCCGTTGTGTCCCTGGGCAATAAACTTAACCCACCGTACTCCCAGTGCCACTCAAAATGGTGTAAGAATGTCAATTAATGTTTGATGGATGTTGGAGAGGCCATGGGCACAAATATGCAGCAATGTTTCTGACAGTCTACCCAGGGCAGTTGTAGCTACAAATGTAGCTTACCACCATCAATAGTGAATGTGGAGTGAATGCATGATGGGTTCTCAGTTCCACACTGTTAAGCGATTTGAGAGTGAAGAAAAGCGTTGTATAAATAAAATACATTATAATCATTATAATTAATAATATTATTAGACAGATATCCATACCGGGTTGTGAGCAATAAGGAGGACATCCTTGGAATTGGATTGGATACTGATAGATAAAACATATTAAAAAAAAAAAAACGTTTAATCAATCAATCAATTTTTATTTATATAGCCCCTAAATCACCAGTGTCTCAAAGGGCTGCACAAACCACAACGACATCCTCGGTAGAGCCCACATAAGGGCAAGGAAAACTCACCCCAGTGGGACGTTGGTGACAGTGACGATGATGACTATGAGAAACCTTGGAGAGGACCTCATATGTGGGCAACCCCCCACCCCCTAGGGGACCGAAAACAATGGATGTCGAGCAGGTCTAACATGATACTGTGAAAGTTCAATCGATAGTGGATCCAACACAACCATGAGAGTCCAGTCCAAAGTGGATCCAACACAGCAGAGAGAGTCCTGTCCATAGTGGAGCCAACAGGAAACCATCCCAAGTGGAAGCGGATCAACAGCGCAGAGATGTCCCCAGCCAATACACAGGCGAGCGGTCCATCCTGAGTCCCGACTCTGGACAAGCGGTCCATCCTGGGTCCCGACTCTGGACAGCCAGTACTTCATCCATGGCCACTGGACCGGACCCCCTCCACAAGGGAGAGTGGGACAGAGGAGAAAAAGAAAAGAAACGGCAGATCAACTGGTCTAAGAAGGGGGTCTATTTAAAGGCTAGAGTATACAAATGAGTTTTAAGATGAGACTTAAATGCTTCTACTGAGGTAGCATCTCGAACTGTTACCGGGAGGACATTCCAGAGTACTGGAGCCAGAACGGAAAAACGTCCTATTGCCAGCAGACTTTTTTTGGGCTCTGGGAATTACTAATAAGCCGGAGTCCTTCGAACGTAGATTTCTTGCCGGGACATATGGTACAATACAATCGGCAAGATAGGCTGGAGCTAGACCGTGTAGTATTTTATATGTAAGTAGTAAAACCTTAAAGTCACATCTTAAGTGCACAGGAAGCCAGTACAGGTGAGCCAGTACAGGCGTAATATGATCAAACTTTCTTGTTCTTGTCAAAAGTCTAGCAGCCGCATTTTGTACCAACTGTAATCTTTTAATGCTAGAAATGGGGAGACCCAGAATAATACGTTACAGTAATCGAGACGAGACGTAACAAACGCATGGATAATGATCTTAGCGTCTTTAGTGGACAAAATGGAGCGAATTTTTGCGATATTACCGTGATGAAAGAAGGCCGTTTTAGTAACATTCTTAACGTGTGACTCAAACAAGAGAGTTGGGTCGAAGATAATACCCAGATTCTTTACCGAGTTGCCTTGTTTAATTGTTTGGTTGTCAAATGTTAAAGTTGTATTATTAAATAATGGTCGGTGTCTAGCAGGACCGATAATCAGCATTTACGTTTTTTTGGTGTTGAGTTGCAGAAAGTTAGCGGACATCCATTGTTTAATTTCATTAAGACACGCCTCCAGCTGACTACAATCCGGCGTGTTGGTCAGCTTTAGGGGCATGTAGAGTTGGGTGTCATCAGCATAACAGTGAAAGCTAACACCGTATTTTCGTATGATGTCACCTAGCGGCAGCATGTAGATGCTGAAGAGTGCAGGGCCAAGGACTGAACCCTGGGGAACTCCACACGTTACCTTAACATAGTCCGAGGTCACATTGTTATGGGAGACACACTGCATCCTGTCAGTAAGATAGGAGTTAAACCAAGACAGGGCTAAGTCTGACATACCAATTTGTGTTTTGATACGCTCTAATAAGATATTATGATCAATGGTATCGAAAGCAGCACTAAGATCGAGGAGGAGCAACATAGATGACGCATCAGAATCTATTATGCGTAGTGCACTTAAAATAATTACGACCATATCTAGGAATTGATATGACGGTTTGTTTGGTGCTGCAATAAACTGAACGAATCATAATTTGCCATCTCAGTAGAGCGCATGTCCAACTTTGACACAGTCATAGCAGAAAAAACTTGTTCTAACTTAACTGACTCCTCACCCAGACTAGCAGGCTCGCGTCTTCCATTTAAATCCAGCTTCAGGATGGAAGGAAGCGGTGTTCTGTGGGGATTAGCCTTTTGCTTTGTTGTTAGCCCCGCTCGGTATCTGCGCTTCTGCTTTCGATCACACCGCTTACGTGTCTTCCGTTGACGGTCCCCGCTGGTACTATACTCTGCTTCGTCAAAGGCCGCTGGATGTAGCCGGCGAAGTATTTCCATGCTAGCGAGGTGGTCCAACGTACACGCATCTTTCAGTCCAAAACGGCCCTATCTATCCACATCCAGATCTGTCTGCCGGTTGTATGTCATCACGGAGTGTCAACGCTGTAAGCCAGCCATGAAATTTGCAGAATTGTCCGGTATTTTTTGCCCAATTTTTTCTTTCTACCATGAACGTCTGTAGCCGCAGCCCGTCAAGGCTTCACCATCTTGCCCAGCGAATTTACATTTTTATAGGTTATGTTTGATTTTTTTTTTTAAAAGGACTATATATGCTGAATAGTGTGACACAAAGTCCCGTCATATATTTAGATACTCCCCCATCGGAAAAATTGGATGTTATGTCTATTACTAACCAGTCTGTCATGTCTTGATGTGAATAGTACGTGATTTACACTGTAGTCGTCGGTGTGAGTGACAGAAATTCAATTGTTGAGCTCCTCACATACAGATGTAGAAATTGGCTTGAAACCACAGTCAGGCACACACACACGCTACTAAGCAAAAACAAAAGACGAGGGATGACAATGAGAAGGGAATCAGAAGTGACAATAGCAGGGAGGGCGCAACCTGCATCTATCAGTGAAACGCTAGTCCTCATGCCCTTCGATGCCAACAGAGATCACATTTATTTTGTTGACTTCTTTCCATGCTGCAAAAAATGCATTTGCTGTCACTTATTTTCTTCAATTTCTACTCTGTAAAGCCTTCATTCGCACCCACCCACTGCCTCGGGTTTGAATAAAAGAGAAAGCAAAGAAATAAAAAAAAGAAAGTTAGAAAAAAGTTGTTTGTTCTAAAAGATTTACAAATGTGTTGCATTTGTTTGTGAGGCTAGTCTTGAAGTAAAAACACAGATTTCTCCAAAGAGTGTAAGGCAGGGGTCACCAACCTTTTTGAAACCAAGAGCTACGTCTTGGGTACTGATTAATGCGAAGGGCTACCAATTTGATACACACTCAAATAAATTGCCAGAAATAGCCAATTTGCTCAATTTATCTTTAATAAATAAATCTATATATATAAAAAAATTGGTATTTCTGTCTGTCCTTCCGTCGTACATTTTTTTTCCTTTTACAGAAGGTTTTTTGTAGAGAATAAAAGATGAAAAAAACACTAAACTGAATGGTTTAAAAGAGGAGAAAACACGAAAAAAAATGAAAATTAAATTTTGGAAACATAGTTTATCTTCAATTTCGACTCTTTAAAATTCAAAATTCAACCGAAAAAAATGAAGAGAAAAACTAGCTAATTGGAATCTTTTTGAAAAAATTTAAAAAATAATTTATGGAACATCATTAGTAATTTTTCCTGATTAACATTAATTTTATAATTTTGATGACATGTTTTAAATAGGTTAAAATCTAATCTGCACTTTGTTAGAATATATAACAAAGTGGACCAAGCTATATTTCTAACAAAGACAAATCATTATTTCTTCTAGATTTACCAGAACAAAAATTGTAAAATTAATTCAAAAGACTTTGAAATAAGATTTAAATTTGATTCTACAGATTTTCTAGATTTGCCGGAATATTTTTTTTGAATTTTAATCATAATAAGTTTGAAGAAATATTTCACAAATATTCTTCGTCGAAAAAACAGAAGCTAAAATGAAGAATTAAATTAAATGTATTTATTATTCTTTACAATAAAAAATACATTTACTTGAACATTGATTTAAATTGTCAGGAAAGAAGAGGAAGGAATTTAAAAGGTGAAAGGGTATATGTGTTTAAAAATCCTAAAATCATTTTCAAGGTTGTATTTTTTTCTCTAAAATTGTCTTTCTGAGAGTTGTAAGAAGCAAAGTGAAAAAATAAATGAATTTATTTAAACAAGTGAAGACCAAGTCTTTAAAATATTTTTGGGGATTTTCAAATAGTATTTGAGTTTTGTATCTTCTAGAATTAAAAATGTCGGGCAAAGCGAGAACAGCTTGCTAGAAAATAAATATTATTTAAAAATAGAGGGCTCTCACTGGTAAGTGCTGCTATTTCAGCTATTTTTAGAACAGGCCGGCAGGCTACTCATCTGGTCATTGCGGGATACCTGGTGCCCGCGGGCACCGCGTTGGTGACCCCTGGTCTAAGGTGAGTCACAATGACTGTTCTATGATGATGCTAACCTCTAACCTACCCCTTTAACATTTTATAACACAACGTGGGTTGTTAAATGGTCAATGACCAGGTCAAAGATTAAAGAGGAGAATGATCTGTGCGCTCACTGGCAAATTCCACTTCAAAATACACTCGGATGGGAACTTAGCTGTCAAATGATCCGCATTCAATTAAAATATTCCTGTACGACATTATGACACTAAATCTGCATTTGTGTCCAAATATTGGGGTCTTTTGTAAGTTAATTTAAAAATAATGCCAATTAATAATAATCATGATTTAAATTCAAAACTGATTAATCTGGTTACAATCATTTAATCAATTCAATCAATCACAGCACTAGTATGAATATAATTTTCCTGTGTTTTCATCGACTTGCCAGGTGCTATATCACCCTTGCCCAGGCTCTATGTATGAATATGGGTGGAGCCCCTGCAGGTCCAGCAGGAACAGGTAAGACAGGTGTGAATGTGAGTGTAAATTATTGAATTTCTCTACTGTACTGTAAGTATGTGCCCCTTTGACTCGCGACCAGTCCAGTGTACCCCCCTTTACCCCAAAGTCAGCTGGCATAGGTGGTAGAAAATTAATGAATGAATAGAAAACCAATCCCCTTAGTAGTGCACATCTTGTAGTCCATGATATACAAATCCATGATTTTTATGATTTTATTTGATTTTTAGGTAAAACAGAGACCACTAAAGACATGGGTCGCTGTCTGGGAAAGTACGTAGTGGTCTTCAACTGTTCTGACCAGATGGACTTTAGAGGTCTGGGAAGAATATTCAAGGGTGAGAGCAGAGTCTATAGAAGAACAACCTAAAACTAACAAATTACTACATGGTGATGTAGGCTACCACTTATTTCTGGTTGTGTCTCTCTCCAATTTATAAAACCTTGAATGGCTTTGTGTGATTTGCAGGTCTTGCTCAGTCTGGTTCGTGGGGTTGTTTTGATGAATTCAACCGCATTGACCTTCCCGTCCTGTCTGTGGCAGCACAGCAAATTTCAATAGTGCTCACCTGCAAAAAAGAAAGACGAAAACATTTTGTCTTTACTGATGCAGAAAATGTGGAGATGAATCCGGAATTTGGCATATTCATAACAATGGTCAGTGGTATACCCTTAGTTTTATGTTAATAACACCCACTAAACGTTCCTTTTGGATTGGTTCAAAATGTTAGTTGGTTGACCGTAATATGAGTCACAGAGAGTTTGTACAAATTGTCCATGATATCCCATGAAACAGCCCTGGAAAATCGTAGTATCCATGTGAAATGATTAGGTTTTTATAATGAGAGATAACGTAATTGACCTATACGATGTCTTCTTTTAAATGTCAGTCCTGATCAGGAGCATTAGGGTTTTATTTAGATTGCTAGAATTAGCATACTCTCTTAGTATAGTTAAAGATCATTCTTCTTATTGCTCTTAAAATATACCAAATGGAGGCATTGATAAAAAAAACTGTCAGGTAAAGGGGATCATTATTAAAAAACTATTCTATATTCCATCCATTCATTTGTACGTCAATGTTTCATCTATTTGGAGCAAAGATTTTAGAAATCCCTAAATGAAGTTTATTTCGTATCATACCTACAGATTACTGTGCATCTGTCCAATTTTTACTCAACATACTGACGACTTGCACATTATTATATTGTACGTTATTTGTCTTCAACAGTTGCCATTTTAGGTTAAATCTAACATTTTTTCCATCTACTGTATGTTTGCAATATTGTTAAAGTTTCATGGTACTAAAAACAAGTGTGTTTTTAATGTATAGTATGAACGAAAGGGAAAAGAAAATGGTTGTTATTCATATTTGTATACAATAAATCACACATTTTTCTTACCTGTATAATCAGAACCCGGGTTATGCAGGCCGACAAGAACTTCCAGAGAACTTGAAGATCAACTTTCGCTCGGTGGCTATGATGGTTCCTGACCGTCAAATCATCATCAGAGTGAAGCTGGCGAGCTGTGGCTTCATAGACAATATGGAGCTGGCTCGCAAGTTCTTTACTCTCTACAAGCTCTGTGAAGAGCAACTTTCCAAACAGGTAAACACGTCTTGGGATCAGAAATTTCCTGCAATTAAATTAGGTGTTTACTGGTCAATTATCATACATGTTTGATAATATTACTCAATGGCTATGATTGCAAGACTGATTGCAAATTAGGAGTATACCATTTATAATCTTCCATTACAACTATAAGGGATAATAATGCTCAGTGCTAATACCCTAATTATTTTTCAAGTGGCGCATGTTTAAGGTGTGGTTTGTACGTCTGCCTCACAGGAAGATGACTCTGGGTTCGAATCTCGGCGAGGGCCTCTGTTGGAGGCAATAATTAGTTAATTAGAGACGCAAACTTGCCCTGAGGTGTTAATCTGAATGTGTGGACGGTTGTTTGTCCTCTGATAGACTGGCTAACAAGTTCTAGCCCAAAATCACCTGATTTAAGCTTCAGCTCACCTGTGACCCTAAATCAGTGGTTCTTAACCTTGTTGGAGGCACCGAACCCCACCAGTTTCATACGCGCATTCACCGAACCCTTCTTTAGTGAAAAATAAAATGTTTTTTTTTTCAAATTCAAGACAAACTTGTATGTTTTTGGTAACACTTTGGTATAGGGGAACATATTCTAGGTAACAAAGACTTAATTTAGAGTTATTTGGACACTAGGAGAACATATTCTAAGTAATAGAATATGTTAGTTATTTAGTTAGGGTTAGGGTCAGGGTTAGAGGGTTAGGGTTATAATAAGGCCATGCCTAATAAGGCAATAATTAGTACTCAATGACTAGTTAAGAACCAATATTTTACTAATTTGCATGTTGCTAAGCAACTAATTAATGGTGAATATCTTCCCCATAATAAAGTGTTGCCATATTTTTTTACTGGTGCACAAAAACAACCGTGCTTGAACATCACCTTGTTCAAACAACAAAACTAAGACAGTGCATAAACTCACAACAAATTACACACCTGCAAACCAGTCAGTTGTTGCCGTATCTGTAATATGCCAACAGGGAGAAGTTTGTATTTACACAAAGAGTCGGGCGTGTTTTGACCTCCGCCGAACCCATGAGGTCGACTCACCGAACCCCTAGGGTTTGATCGAACCCTGGTTAAGAACCACTGCCCTAAATACAATAAAAGCAGAACATGAATACTTGAATACACTATTAACAGTGTTAAGTGTGATACTCAGCCCTTTGCGACACTTGTGATTAGGGGCTATATAAATACAGTACACTTTGATTGATTGATTTATTGATTGATACTCAGGACAACAATGTATGTTTCTGCACAAGTGTAGCATCAGATCCGTTTTATCCCTTTGACTCAAGCTTAGTTTAGTCATTATTATATTTAATATTTTGGGATCCATCCATCTTCTTCCGCTTATTTGAGGTCGGGTCGCAGGGGGAGCAGCCTAACCAGGGAAGCCCAGACTTCCCTCTCCCCAGCCACTTCGTCCAGCTCCTCCCGGGGGATCCCGAGGCTTTCCCAGGCCAGCCGGGAGACATAGTCTTCCCAACGTGTCCGGGGTCTTCCCCATGGCCTCCTACCGGTTGGACGTGCCCTAAACACCTCCCGAGGGAGGATTTCGGGTGGTATCCTGACCAGATGCCCGAATCACCTCATCTGGCTCCTCTCGATGTGGAGGAGCAGCGGCTTTACTTTGAGTTCTTCCCGGATGGCAGAGCTTTTTTGGGATTACCTTATTTAAATTCACAGTAAATTTATGGAAATGAGACACTAATATATGATCTATATTGGTTTTCTTGAATTGGGTATCATGATTTAGGTAGGTCCTGAACTACTAAGATCCAAAGAACATGTGCTAAATAGTGTGTGCGAACTATGAAATTGTGTGTACTATTAGTGGGCATGTTGCGGGTGATCTACTAAGACTGTGTTTGCAATTGATAACAAGTGCAAGAGTAGTGCAAACCTCCCTATATAAATGAGGTTTTTGCATGTATACCGACAGTCACCATGGAGACACTCATTTCCCTCCACATTTATGGCGCCATATAATCCAAACTGTAGCATTCTAAGATGCAGCACACAAGTAAATGTTCCACCTTTCTGGGCCACATTGAAGCGCTGCGATGTAATGATTTGTGCATATGGAATGATCCAGGTTCAAGAAAATGCATATTGCAAGAAGTCAGAGATATATCATAATCATTTATGTTCTCTATGAAAAAACAACTAGCAGACACCAAAGTGAATCAGTTTGATGTGTTTCAATCAGTCATTCAGCAGCCATATAAAATGTCAATGCTAAAAATAAAATGTCTTCATATTTTTATTTCTAACAGCCCAAATATGTTGACAAGCACACATATGCAGGGTTCTCCCTCAATCGTCTGTCTTTGCAGCACACTTGGCTCCTTTCTCACGGCCATTTGAGTGACATGATAAATACAATAGCAAAAAATCTCTCAGTATTGTGGGCGTTCTGAAAAATAGCATTTATTTTGCACTTACATAAAAACAGAAACGCTAAATGGATTGTGCACTCTACTTTGCTCATTTAAGAGACACAATCCTCTGCGCACGAGCCTAATAGACCATTTTTGCATGTGCTATCAAGTTTGCACATGTTTTGATGTATGCAAACCTATAATATATCAGGAATGTTTAGTGTCTTCAAGCTGTGTAATTTCCCACACTTGAAAAAAGGAAGGACATCAACATGACTGAATTCCATTCAATATTGTATTTGTTGATAATAGGGGTAAGGATGGTGGTATAGATGATGAGTAAACCATATGTAGTATACCTGCCAACTTGATGCATTGCCCTCTTCCCTCCCTGGTAGAAGCATCCCTCCCTTTTCTCCTCCCATGATAATTGCAATTATCCATACCCCCCTCACTTCTGGTTTGGTCCAGACATCCTCTAAAACCGCTACGATGACACCAATCCTAAAGAAACTTGGTTCAGACTTCAACAATATACGTCCTATCTCCAACTTGCCGTTTTTCTTAAATATTCTGCAAAAACAGCTGCTTTACAGGTTCATGCCCATCTCTACAGCAATAACCTGTAAGAACAGTTCTAGTCTGGTTTTTGCCCCCACCACAGCACAGAAACAGCTCTTCTGAAAATCACAAATTACCTTCTTTTGGCAGCTGACTCAGGACTCCTATCCATTCTCGTCCTCCTTGATCTGAGCACCACATTTGACACCCTATGTCATTCCACCTTTCTTGACCGACTAGCCTCCATTGGTATATCAGACACAGTCCGAGCCTGGTGATACTCTTATCTTTCTGGCTGTACTCTGTTCGTACAGATAAAATCATTAATCCCATTCATCCCCACGTTCTTCTGGTGTACCCCAAGACTCTGTCCTCGGCCATATACTTTTCATCATCTACCTGCTACTGCTTGGTCAGATTTTCCGTAAACATTACATATATTTTCACTTTTACTCTGACGACACCCAGCTCTACGTTTCTTCCAAACCCTTTTCCAAACCTTTCCTCCCTCCTCTCTTTGGGCTTGTTTACTCGGAAAAAACTCCTGGTTCACGACTTATTTTCTTCAAATGAACAGCGATAAAATAGATAGTCCTCAGTGGCTCTAAGTCGACACTCTCCAAGCACCCCAGATTCACTATCACCATAAACAACTCCTTGGTCTCCTCCTCCTCCCATTTTAAGAGCCTGGCTGTTGTCCTCGATAGAACTCTGTCATTTCATACCCACATCAATAACACCATTGGATCCGGCTATTTCCACCTCCGTAATATCAACTGCCTCTGCCCTTCACTCCCTCCCAATAGTTTTGTAATCCCAGTTCACTCACTCGTCACTTCCAGTCTTGATTATTATAAACCCCTACTTTTCCGCCCGATTGTAGCTGAGATAAGCACCAGCGACCCCAAAGGGAATAAGCGGTAGTAAATGGATGGCTATTCTGACAAGCCAATGTCTGTGAGATGGGCCACTTATCACAGCTGATTGCTGATAGTTGACAGCTCATGCTATCAACTATGTGCAGGATTCCACAAACCAGCAACCATGCACCAACAATAAAGTCGCCGCAACAAGGCCACTGGAGTCTTTTAGAGAAAACGACAAAGAAATAACTACTTTAGTCCAAAGAAACAGCTGAATTCACCTTTTTGGCTCATCCAGGTTCATTATGACTTTGGGTTACGGAACATCCTATCGGTGCTGCGGACCCTGGGAGCTGCCAAACGGGCCAACCCCAGCGACACTGAGTCCACCATCGTTATGAGGGTCCTGAGAGACATGAATCTCTCAAAATTGGTGGGTCCCAAATACAAAGTGTATTTCTAACCTAAAATCCTTCTTCTGAGTTTTTTTTAAAGGGTAACTGCACTTTTTTTAAATGTTTGCCTTATTATTTACAATCCTCATGAGAGACAAGAACACATGTTTTTTTTTATGCATTCTAACTTGTAAATAAACTTAAATAAAAGTCAGCTAACAATGGAGCTAATGGGAGTAAGACATGGGTATCAATACACGGCCCGCCGTGTATTTTCATTTGGCCCTTGAGGGAATATCAAATTAACATTAGAGCTGGCCCGCCGGTATTATACAGCGGCGGTGTCGCTGTAACACCGCATTCACCGCTAATACTCATACTTGCTAACCCCCCCCGATTTTCCAAGGAGACTCCCAAATTTCAGTGCCCCTCACGAAAATCACAGGGGGCAAGCATTCTCCCAAATTTCTCCCGATTCCCACCTGGACAACAATATTGGGGGCGTGCCTTAAAGGCACTGCCTCAAGCGTCCTCTAAAACCTTTCGTCACGTCCGCTTTTCTTACGTAGAAACAGCGTGCCGGCCTAGGCACATGATATATGTGGCTTTTACACACACACACGCTAATGCAATGCAAGCTTGGTCAACAGCCATACAAGTCACACTGAGGTTGGCCGTATAAACAACTTTAAGACTGTTACAAATATGCGCCACACTGTGAACCAACACTAAACGAGAATGACAAGCACATTTCGGGAGAACATCCGCACTGTAACACAACATAACACAACAGAACAAATACAGAGAACCCCTTGCAGCACTACCTCTTCCTGGACACTACAATATAAAAATGTATTATTAGCCTGTGGGAAAAGTTTATTTTGATATTTACCTCAGAAGGCTGCAAATAGAAAAGAGGCATTCAATTTCTATTTAAATTTGACTTGATATGCCATTGCCATTTTTTTATTATTAGTATTATTTGAAACTCAATTTTGCATGTCACTATAAGGTTATATAAGTCTCGCTTGTTCAATATTCAATGCAAAACTTGTTTGGGTCCCTATTAAAAGGTTAATTTGTTCAGTTTAAAATTTTGGCCCACTCTGGATTTGAGTTTGACACCCCTGGTGCAAGACATCGTTGTGCCATGAAACCAACTAAAATACATGCAAAAAGTGCCAACAATATTTACATGTCCTGACCTGAATATTCACCAAGTATTAGCGACTTTTTTTTTTTATAAGCACTAAAGTTAAGGACCTACTTTTACCGGCACATTGATCACAGAGTAAATAGTTTATAATGCTATTTTGGAACATAAGCCAGGGAGCCGATGCATCACCTATGAACCGCCTGCTGAAAGCTAATTGTAGATTACAAAATAATGCCTCTCACTTACGGTATAACATAAAAAGTGTTTGCCATAAACCAAGAAGCTGGCCAACTTTGACATTCAACCTAGATCCGTTGATGGCGAGAAAGACATTGTTGTTTTATTATTAGCTATGTGAGGATCATGATAAATTCTTCACCCAAATAGGAATATATCAACATCCTATCAGTTGCCATCCCAGTGAGAGCAGACATTGTACAATAAGTGATATCTTTAGTTTGTTCTTTGTCTCTTGAAAACATTGTCCGTGAGTGGTGGTAAGTGTTGTTAAAAGAAAAAACGAATATTGTGATGTGTCTGTGAAGTTAATCCGCCACCTTATGCTTAAAATGAGAAAAATACTGTTACGAGCAGCTGTTATTAAAAATGCTGTTATCATGAATGTGCCTGTTATCACATTACATACAGTATGTACTTACAGGGTTTATTGTTAGCTGACTTTTGCAAGCATTTATTCACGAGTTAGAATGCAATAAAAATAAGAAAAACAAATGTTTGCTCGTCTTATGTAAGCATGGTAAATTATAGGCACAAATTAAAAAAGCGCAGTTCCCCTTTACCACACATATACTTACCTATTGTTGTATATGATAGATTGATGAAGATGAGCCACTCTTCCTGAGCTTGATAGAGGACCTCTTTCCAGGAATCCAGCTTGATAAAGCAGGCTATCCTGAACTAGAAGCAGCCATTGACAAACAGGTATAAACAAGTTTCTGTATGTTAACATGATAAAAAAGGTAAACAAACCGTATAGCAGAGGGATATTGAAATAAATAATATTGTTGTTGTTCATATCAATATTTTATTTCAGGTTACAGATGCTGGTCTGATTTGCCATCAACCCTGGAAACTGAAGGTAATTCAGTTATTTGAGACTCAGAGGGTCCGACATGGCATGATGGCCCTGGGGCCCAGTGGGGCAGGAAAGACAACTTGTATCCATACGCTGATGAGAGCAATGACAGGTAGAAATCCGATGTTTCCAAAAAATGAGTTCCGGTGCATGTTCATATTTTTATATATTTAGTGTATCCCGGTTCTTTTCTCAAGAGTGTGGTCAGCCTCATAGAGAGCTGCGCATGAACCCTAAAGCCATCACTGCACCTCAGATGTTTGGTCGACTTGATGTGGCTACAAATGACTGGACTGATGGCATCTTCTCTACGCTTTGGAGGAAAACACTAAAGGCAAAGAAAGGTGAGGACATTTGCCTCAGTCGTAAACTGAGAAAACTATTACAAAAAGGAGAACCGATAAACAATTTTCCCAGCCTATTATGTCTATGTTGTATGAAATTGTGCAATGCAGCATTCAAATTTAAATACATTGTACAATTACAGAGGATAACATTTTTTCTATAAATAGTATAGAAATGATAATGATGTTTTATTTCAAAGGCATACTTAATTGGGGGCAGCATGGTAGAACAGAGGTTAGGTTTTTCTGTGGAGTTTGCATGTTCTCCCCGTGACTGCGTGGGTTCCCTCCGGGTACTCCGGCTTCCTCCCAAAGACCTCCAAAGACATGCACCCGGGGATAGGTTGATTGGTAACACTAAATTGACCCTAGTGTGTGAATGTGAGTGTGAATGTTGTCTGTCTATCTGTGTTGGCCCTCCGATGAGGTGGCGATTTGTCCAGGGTGTACCCACACCTATCGCCCAAATGCAACTGAGATAGGCTCCAGCACCCCCCGCGACCTCGAAAGGGACAAGCGGTAGAAAATGGATGGGATGGATATTTAATAGGAGTTTATCCATGAAAGGCAGCGTCAACAAGTCGCCTCATCACAGGGCCAACACGGATAGACAAACAACATTCACACACTAGGGCCACATTAGTGTTGCCAATCAACCTATATATATATATATATATATATATATATATATATATATATATATATAAATCTGGCTTCCGCCCACCTCCAAAGACATGCACCTGGATGTCTTTGGAGGTATATATATATATATATATATATATATATATATATATAAATATATATATATATATATATATATATATATATATATATATATATATATATATATATATATATATATATATATATATATATATTAGGGCTGTGAATCTTCGGGTGTTCCACGATTCGATTTCAATATCAATTCTTGGGGTCACAATTCGATAATATATCGATTTTTTTTCGATTCGATTCGATTATCGATTCAAAAACGATATTTTTCTGATTCAAAACGATTCTGTATTCATTCAATACATAGGATTTCAGCAGGATCTACCCCAGTCTGCTGACATGCTAGCAGAGTAGTAGATTTAAAAAAAAAAAAGCTTTTATAATTGTAAAGGACAATGTTTTATAAAATGATTGCAATGATGTACATTTGTTTTAACTATTAAACGAACCAAAAATATGACTTATTTTATCTTTGTGAAGATATTGGACACAGTGTGTTGTCAAGCTTATGAGATGCGATGCAAGTGTAAGCCACTGTGACACTATTGTTCTTTTTTTAAAATTATTATAAATGTCTAATGATAATGTCAATGAGGGATTTTTAATCACTGCTATGCTGGAATTATAACTAATATTGATACTGTTGTTGATAATATTAATTTTTGTTTCACTACTTTTGGTTTGTTCTGTGTCGTGTTTGTGTCTCCTCAATTGCTCTGTTTATTGCAGTTCTGAGTTTTGCTGGGTCAGGTTTGGTTTTGGAATTGGATTGCACTGTCATGGTATTGCTGTGTAGGTGGTTTGTTGGATTGATAAATAAAACAAATAAATGAAAAAAATAAATACATTAATAAAAAAAGAAAAAATCGATTTTTTAAAAATGAGAATCGATTCTGAATCGCACAACGTAATATATATATATATATATATATATATATATATATATATATATATATATATATATATATATATATATATATAAATCTGGCTTCCGCCCACCTCCAAAGACATGCACCTGGATGTCTTTGGAGTTGTGTGTGTATATATATATATATATATATATATATATATATATATATATATATATATATATATATATATATATATATATAGGACACAAAATTGATGGGAGCACAATTCTGACATCAGAAAGTAAAATTTGTAAACAGACACAAAAGAATCTCAGTTGCTGCAGTAGCGCTAATAGCATGCAGGTATGAGCAGGCATGACCCACATACATTTTGTGTGGCAGGCTGCAAGCCACATGTAAAAAGTGCACACATAAAAGCTAAAACACATAATGTAATTTCACACAACTGTAAGCGTGCATCCTTAATGAGCGCCATAGGAAGATAAAACAACTGTTGGTGTTATGATGAGCTATGAGTGCAAGTATGTTCCTTGCTGTTTCAACTTTTCTGCAATGTAACATTAATGTACTCCTTTCCACACGGCCCCAAAGCAAAATAAAAGATAACCCGTGATTAACAAGGACCCCGCTACATCATGTGAGAAACCAGTTCTGAGCTCTCCAGGGAATCCTTTCATGTTTTTTCACTGAGCAGAGAAGCTGTGACTCTACAGCCATGGTGTCATTGCTCCCATTAAAACTAGCACTAAGGGTTTGAACAACTAAGATCCAAATATCGCAACAAGTGTTCAAGTGCACAAAGTAAAAGTAAATAATTGCAAATACTATTAGTCTGTGTGTTGTGAGTGAACTACTAAGATTGTGTGCGCAGTTGATAACAAGTGCAAAAGTGGTGCATACCGCCCTATTTAGATGAGTTTTTTTGTGTGTACTATATTGGTTGTGCCCATGGACGGTCCAACCTGAGCTGTTTTAGTATGTTGTGGAATTTGCAACAGTCAAATATAAACCACCTTATATGAGCAATATAAAAGTGGTATCTTTACCACACAACCTATTTTTAGCACACCGAAGGTGGGCTCTAGTAGTCGCCGGTGTTGTAATGCTGCGTGTAAAACAATCCTGATGCAAGACAATGCATATTGGAAGAAGTTTGACTTGAACGAGCGTCATAAAAAAACACAAGCAGACACCAAAACAAATGAATTCATCTCTATATTCAGGTCCTTCCTTCACTCACCAGCTATAAAATTATAAAATGATAATGCTAAATAGACAGTATGCTTAATATTTTTGTTTCTAATGGTCCATCGTTTGTCTTTGCTGTGCAATCACCTCCTTTTTCACAGCCATTTGTGCCTAACTCTGCCAGTTTCCACATATTTTCTAGACATGCTAACTATTGAAGCAAAACCGCGCCCGCAGAACAGTTACAGTCTTGATAAATAACATTGCGATGGCTAAATGATTATATGTACATCTGCTCCTCCCAGTATTTTGGGTGTTCTAATAATCAGCATACATTCTGCATACTGTATTTCTTTGAATTGCCGCCGGGGCGCTAATTAATTTAAAACCTCTTCTCACCCCTGGGCTTACCAAAGGCATGCGGTAAAAGTAAGCATGCGCTAATTACTCTAAAACCTCTTCTCACTCCGGCACTTACCAAAGGCATACAGTAAAAATTTGAGTGTGATGTAAGGATACCATCATGAAAAGCACGTTTAATAAAAAAAAAACGTTATTATGGTCTTACCTTTACTTATAAATATAGTCCATGCCAGCTCCTTCTGATCAAAAGCATCGATAACTTGTTTATAGAATACTCCCTAATCTTTCTTCAGTTTTAAAAGTCTCTCTGCCATGAAGGAGATCTTCCTTTATTACCTCATCCAGCACATATCACGTCACTCATTTCACTTCTTCTGCAGCCGAGTAGTCGCAAGAAGGATCACTAGCGCCCTCTACCACCAGGAGGCGGGAATCATTTAATGACTCATATTTGACAGACACAGCTACGGTATTGTTACGGTCTCAAGCCATCGTCTTGCGGGTTCCCAGGACCACCAAGGAAGGACATTGTTTGAGCAGTTTGACTTTGTATACTTTTCAATAAAACCTCCTCGCCGCCATCTAGGGCCCAGCCTGTCTGTCGGACCGTCGGCTCCACAGGTATATTAATAAAACATAGCTGCTTACTGTTCTTTTTAGCATACTGGTATTCAATAGCTTGGACCTTAAATCCTACTGAATAGCTCTTAATCTTCTTCCCTTTATGCGATTTCAAATGACTGGTATTGAAATCAGCCTCCTCCATTTTGAAAATGATGACAGGGGAAGTGTCACTCGTGACGTCACGAGTTTGACCCCGCGGAAATACTAAGCATGCGTTAATTGTTTTGCGAAGCGAGTTTGACCCGGCAGTGATTCAAGGCAGGCGCATACTATATGCCTGGCGACAATTCAAGGAAATACGGTATACATGAAGACATCCATCCATCCATTTTCTACTTCTTGTCCCTTTTGGGGTCGCGGGGGGTCACTGGAGCCTATCTCAGCTGCATTCGAGCGGAAGGCGGCGTACATCCTGGACAAGTCGCCACCTCATCGCAGGGCCAACACTGATAGACAGACAACATTCACACTCACATTCACACACTAGGGCCAATTTAGTGTTGCCAATCAACCTATCCCCAGGTGTATGTCTTCTTTGAGGTGAAAGGAAGCCGGAGTACCCGGAAGGAACCCATTTAGTCACAGGGAGAACATGCAAACTCCACACAGAAAGATCCCGAGCCCCGGATTGAACCCAAGACTACTCAGGACCTTCGCAATCCAGTTTGCATGTGTTTGAATATATGCAAACCTATAGCATATCAGGCCTTAACTTTGTATTTTCTTGTAGAATACATCAATCATATTTAAAGGTGTCCAAACTTTTTGACTTGTTGGCGGTATTGGACTAAAGAATTTACATGGATACGAGCCAAAAGCTGACTGCATATAAAGTAACATTATTATATAAACACACATATACATCCTTAACATATACAGTATGTGTGAGTGTGCGTGTGCATGTATATATATATATATATATATTTGAAATATATATATATATATATATATATATATATATATATGCTGCATACACAAAATACATTAGCTTAGAATAATTACACATAAGAAGCAACGCCACACAAAAGTTTGTAACACAACAGTTTATCTTTACAAGTTTCAAGTGAACTACACCCTTTTTAGAATGTTGCCTATTGTTCAAAATCATTATGAAAGACATGACGACGGATGTATTTTTTTTATGCAAAGTAAATAGATAGATAGATAAATGAAGTATTTGAGCTTTTTTACTTACTTTTATATTGCCCTTGAGTTACTTTGGTGTAATAACACCTATACTTGATACTTGTTTTCTTTTTCTCTGTATATAATTGTTGCAAACAGTAAATATCTGGTAGTTTTTCCAAAAGTGTTTTGTTTGTGTTCTTTTTTTTGAGGTCATAGATTGCAATGCCTTAAAGTTGACACTTCTACTATTTGCTCATAATTAATACAGGTTTTGACACACCTGTTTTGTATGTGTCTATTTAAAAATATAAACTTTTCACCAAGCAAAGCTTTTATCTGCAATGAATTGTATCAAACCGTGTCAAATTGTAATGTTTTAAAAATACTTTTTTGTGAATCTTATTGTAACCCATCTATCAATATTCATATATATATATATTTATATATATATATATATATATATATATATATATATATATATATATATATATATATATATATATATATATACACATATATATAATATATATATATATATATATATATATATATATATATACACATATATATATATATATTATACATATATATATATACATATATGTCTTGATTGGATTATCCAGAGAATAGTGCTCGATACCGTGGTAGAGCGCAATATGTAGGTGTGGGAAAAAAAATCACAAGACTACTTCATCTCTACAGATCTGTTTCATGAGGGGTTCCCTCAATCATCAGGAGATTTTTTTTCTCCTGATGATTGAGGGAATATATACATATATATATATATGTATATATATATATATATATATATATATATATATATATATATATATATATATATATATGTGTGTGTGTATACAGTACAGGCCAGAAGTTTGGACACACCTTCTTCTCATTTAATGCATTTTCTTTATTTTCATGACTATTTTGCATTGTAGATTGTCACTGAAGGCATCACAACTATGAATGAAAACAGGTGAAGTTATGTACTTAACAAAAAAAGGTGAAATTACTGAAAACATGTTTTGTATTCTAGTTTCTTCAAAATAGCCAAACATCTAACCATTTTCTACCGCTTGTCCCGTTTGGGGTCGTGGGGGTGCTGTAGCCTATCTCAGCTGCCATCGGGCGGAAGGCGGAGTAAACCTTGGACAAGTTGCCATCTCATCACAGGGCCAACACAGATAGACAGACAACATTCACACTCACATTCACACACTAGGGCCAATTTAGTGTTGCCAATCAACCTATCCCCAGGTGCATGTCTTTGGAAGTGGGAGGAAGCCGGAGTACCCGGAAGGAACCCACTCAGCCACAGGGAGAACATGCAAACTCCACACAGAAAGATCCCGATCCCGGGATTGAACTCAGGACTACTCAATACCCTTCGTATTGTGAGGCACATGCACTAATCCCTGTCCCACCATGCTACCCAAAATAGCCACCCATTGCTCATATTACTGCTTTGCACACTCTTCGCATTCTCTCAATGACCTTCAAGCACACCTGTGAAGTGGAAAACCATTCCAGGGAACTACCTCTTGAAGCTCATTGAGAGAATCCCACGAGTGTGCAAAAAAGTAATCTGATCAATGAGTGGCTATTTTGAAGAATATACATGTACATAAACATATGTATAAACTTAATAACTAATATTGTACGGTATTAAGAGTATGGAAAGTTCAATACCTTCTTTACTTCCATGACAACCAAATTAAAGTTTGGTAATCAATCAGAAATATCAAGCAGCTAAAATGTACAACAACATGGATAAGTGTGGAAAGAGGTTTTTTTTTTGCCTGTTTCCCCCATGTAATTTTGAATCATGTGTCTTGCGTGAACGTTGTTTATAATATCTACAAAGTGTGACCACGCGTGTTGACTTTGTGTGTTAGTTTACTTGCGCTTGTTTGAATGGGGGCATATATAAAATGCTGTGTTGTGTACATGCCAAAGTGCAATTCATGGTCATTAACCTGAATTATACCAGATCTTTGCAAGATGGCACAAACGTTGCGAGCAATTGTACTGTCAGATATTTAAAAAATCAAGTTGGTGACATCCAAAGGGGCAGATTTCTTAACTAACTTGTGAGGTCTTGCGGGCCAAATAACATTCCTGTTCTTAGCAGAAAATGCATTCGTCGTCACAACCTATTGAACCTACTTACGATTTTGCAGTACCTTTAATCTTATTCAAACAAAGTAAATATGTTTTCATTCAGGAGAACACATTTGGATTGTCCTGGATGGACCAGTTGATGCAATCTGGATAGAGAACCTGAACTCAGTTTTGGATGACAACAAAACGCTTACTCTGGCAAACGGAGACCGCATACCTATGGCCCCCAACTGTAAAGTAGTGTTTGAGCCACATAACATTGACAACGCCTCTCCAGCCACTGTCTCACGCAATGGCATGGTCTTCATGAGCTCCTCTGTGCTTAACTGGAGCCCCATATTGGAGGTAAGTAAAGGAAATTATATATTTGCTGTTAAACAATACCATATACTGTACATTGTCGGACTTTTTCAGGGCTGGTTGAAGAAACGCTCCTCCGAAGAGGCTGCAGTGCTGAGAGTTCTCTTTTCTTCTTCCTTTCCTGAACTTTACCGCTTCTGTGTTCAGTCACTTGAGTTCAAAATGGACCTACTTGAGGCCTTTGTTATCATGCAGTGCATCAACATGCTGCAAGGACTCATACCACCGAAGGTACGATTTTGATTTCTCTCGATTCACCAATCTTTAGATACAATCTATTCAACGTTTCAACGTTGCAATTGTATGCCTATATTCAAAATGTTGAAGCAATGGGAATAACGTTTTGTTTTCAGGGGAAAAGAGAAGTGCAATGCCACTCTATTGTGTGATCAAATCACAGATTTTCCAATGTTCATTGAACTATCAATCAATCAATCAATGTTCGTTTATATAGCCCTAAATCACTAGTGTCTCAAAGGGCTGCACAAACCACAACACAAACCACTACGGCATCCTCGGTAGGCCCACATAAGGGCAAGGAAAACTCACACCCAGTGGGACGTCGATGACAATGAGGACTATGAGAACCTTGGAGAGGACCACATATGTGGGCAACCCCCCCAACCTCCCACCCCACCCCCCCTAGGGGACCGAAGGCAATGGATGTCGAGCGTGTCTAACATGATACTGTGAAAAGTTCAGTCCATAGTGGATCCAACACAGCCCCGAGAGTCCAGTCCAAAGCGGATCCAACACAGCAGCGAGAGTCCCGTCCACAGCGGAGCCAGCAGGAAACCATCCCAAGCGGAGGCGGATCAGCAGCGCAGAGATGTCCCCAGCCGATACACAGGCGAGCGGTCCATCCTGGGTCCCGACTCTGGACAGCCAGAACTTCACCCATGGATATCGGACCGGACCCCCTTCACAAGGGAGAGTGGGACAGAGGAGAAAAAGAAAAAAAACTGCAGATCAACTGGTCCAAAAAGGGAGTCTATTAGAAGGCTAGAGTATACAAATGAGCTTTAAAATGAGCCTACTGAGGTGGCCTCTCGAACTGTTACAGGGAGGGCATTCCAGAGTACTGGAGCCGAACGGAAAACGTTCTATAGCTCGCAGACTTTTTTTGGGCTCCGGGATTCACTAATAAGCCGGAGTCTTTTGAAGGTAGATTTTTTGCCGGGACATATGGTACAATACAATCGGTAAGAACTTTATCCACGACATGGCCTAATAGGAACCAACTGTTCGGAGTGGTCATTGGGGAATATTATTACAAGCTGTAGGCGTGGCCTAAACCGAAGTAGGCGTACTTTATATCCCGCTGCCTTTTTTTTAGTTTTTGTTTTGTTTTGTAGTTCACGCGTTTTAATGATTTACACTTAAAGTTAAAGTCCCCACGATACTCACACACACACTAGGTGTGTTGAAATTATCATCTGCATTTGACCCATCCCCATGTTCACCCTCTGGGAGGTGAGAGGAGCAGTGAGCAGCAGCGGTAGCCGCGCTTGGGAATCATTTGGTGATTTTGACCCCCAATTCAAACCCTGGATGCTGAGTGTCAAACAGGGAGACAATGGGTCCCATTTTTATAGTCTTTGGTATGACTCGGCTGGGGTTTGAACTTACGACCTTCCATTGTCAAGGCGAACACTATAACCGCAAGGCCACTGAGCATGTCTAAAAGGTAGAAATATGGGCAGAAATCGTGTTTTTTTTTATAAAATAGTTAAGCAATGTGTCCACTATCTTTTTTGTATTCTAGATTTCCCACTGGGGGTGGGCAATATCGCACATCTCGGTATCGATACCGATCTGATCTGATACCGGCCAGTATCGCCGATACGGATACCGGAAGTGTCGTCATCTGATGGGGGGGGGGAGGGGGCTTCGGGGTATCGATACTTTTGAAAAACAAATTTGTACTTTTGCCTTTATTAATTGATTACGATAGTAATATAACACAGGACAACGATTTAAGTCCAAAAATAAAATATTTATTATAAAAGTAATATCAATAGCAATAAAGTAATGCAAATAAGGTGCAAACAACTACTGAACCTGGCTTGTCGCCTCAAAACACGCAAACACTTAAGGTAAATAACAAAACTCTAGTTATTGAACAAAGTTATAAACATGAACACAAAACAAAATAACTGACAAATTCAAATAAAAAAGTAATAGTATCAATTACAATAAAGTAAGTAGTGAGAATAAGGTGAAAACAAATACTGAACTTGGCTAGTCGCCTCACAACACACAAGAACTTAAGTAAAAAAGAAAACACTAGTTATTAAACAGTTGTAAAAATGAACACAAAACAAAAGAACTGAAAAATTCTTATCGTTATTTTGGTGCAATAAAATACTTTACAGTTTACAACCAAGACATTAAGTCGCACTGGAAACGCACGAGTGTGTGTGTGCGTGTCCGAGTGAAAACTCGGAGCAAATTATACTGATGTGTGTGCACGAACGCACCAAGCGTCATGTTAATTGTATTTATTTTATTTTATTTTGGGTTGAAGATGAATTTTTAAAGTGTTTTTAAATCTCGTTCGCGACCCATCACTAGGGAGGAGGGTGGAGTGGTGAGGAGCGCTGCGCTGCTTTCACATTTTTTTTTAAATCGGAGTGATTCGCCTAATTTGGTGAAGTATCGATACCATCACGCCAGTATCGATACCGATACTCACCAAGTATCGATACTATCGATGCTTGGTATCGATACGCCTAGCCCTATTCCCCACACCATATCACACAGTGAGTGGGTTTAATCAAAATGTTTTTTATATACAAACACGGAACGTGATGAGTGAATTTGGATTTACAATTGATATCACAATCATCAACAATTTACTGTAAGGTAAGCCAAGCATGGTCCGCATCATAAGATGTGGAACTTGCTAAGGTGACGTAGCATGTTAAATTCCCTAAAATATGCCGAGGAATCTTACTTATTTCAAAAGTAAGATTAAGGTTAAGGTTTTTAACTTTTGATTTTTCTCAAACTTGTATTAACTTTGTTTATCCTTAAAAGTGAATTTGATTGCAAATAAATGTTCCAACCAAGCAAGTAATATGTTTGTTGCAAGAAAAGAACAACGCCCTCAAGTTAACCGCAAAACAGAAGCTTTCGTGATTATATGTTGAGTGTTCCCGGTAAAGTTGAGCGAGGTGCAGAAGTCCAAGAGGGCAAGGCAAGCTCGGAGATCCAGGGACAGATAGAACGTCAGGGGTAAGAACGAGATGTCAAAGTTTGTGTCCAGACGGGAGGTCCAGATCCAAAAGGGCAGCCGGGGAACCAGAGGGAATACGGGGAGACGAGACACGCTTCTCGTAACCAGGGAAGGGAGGAATGTTGCTGGAACGACATGGGAACACGGGACAAATGAACACGGAGGACAAAACCCGGAGAGAGAGAGAAAGAGAGAGCGAGAGAGTGAGCATAGAGCTATACGTGTCGGCTTACTGTACGGGAACAGGTAGCTACATTCCGGCCCGGAACGCAGGTTTGCTCTAGCTTAAGAAGCCCAGGGAGCTCATCAGCGACAGGTGTGTAGAGTGCTGATTGATTGCAGCTGTGCATCGGCGCAGCTGCTGCAGGAGTGGTGCATACAAGTGCACGCTCGGAGGTGCGCTCAGCAGAGCCCACAGATGAATGAGCATTGGAATGCGTCCGGGCCGTGAAACTCCTGTGTTTATTTGTCCATGACATTTGGGCCTCAACAAAATTGGATTAGGCACTGGACTGAAACATTGTGACATTAACACTTTGTTTGAGGAGACAAGAATAACAAGGATGAAATATTATTTTCATTTAATAGTTTTTTTTGATGCAGCGCCATACCTAATGTTGTGTCTGACAAATCTTTGTACTGTTTATGACGTTTTTCTTTGAACGCTATGAAAAAAACCCAGTAGTGATGTTATTTTTCATGATTAATATTTGACATACTACATTTATTAACTATAAATTCTGACTATTTTGGATGGTTGTAATTGCAATCTGGGAACACCTTCACAAATCAACAGCTTAATAATAATAATAATAATAACTTAAATATATATCGCGCTTTTCTAGATACTCAAAGCGCTCACAGAGGAGTGGGACTCATCATTCATTCACACCTGGTGGTGGTAAGCTACATCAGTAACCACAGCTGCCCTGGGGTAGACTGACTATAAATTCTGACAATTTTTGATGGTTTTAATCGCAATCTGGGAACGTCTTCACAAATCAACAGCTTGCAGACTGACTAAAAAAATAGTAGATATAAATGGAACTTTGGAGCAAAATTCACGCACAATGTATACTGAGCATAGCCAATAATCTAGACAACTAGGAAGTGTGTTAAATATAGTTTTAGGATCATCATAGGTATCCTTTAAGTTTTATGGAGTAATTTATTAAAGCAAATAAATCCTCCAATAACCCACTGGGATGCAATATATTTTTAAAAGCCCCTGAAATGAGCAGGATAGGGGTCCCTTTTGTGCGTTTTAATACAAATTTGGCATTTAGCAATGTGTTCTTAAGAACATTACGCTGACTAGTTAAACACTGGAGTTGAAATACCATATCCTCATCTCATCTTAATCAAGATCAAACATATTCCTTTCTTATGCTGTTAAGGTGGGAAACACATTTGTTTCAATACAAGTGGTACACAAGACGGGGTTGGACTAGTCAACTGTTATTATTGATTGCAAAGTAGACTGGAGTAACAATGGCAAATGCAGAAATGGAATTCTTCTCATTAGTCCTTCATTAACATTCTTAAGTAGATCTTAAATCAATTCATATTGTTGCTTTAATGACAAAAAATGTTAAGTTAGATCCTTGTAATTTGTGTGATGATGACTGTTCTTTTTATAGGAACAGTCCGTGGACTTGTCTCGAGAGCACTTGGAGCGCCTCTTTGTGTTCGCTCTAATGTGGAGTGCAGGAGCTGTTCTAGAACTGGATAACCGGAACAAAATGGAAATGTGGCTGAGGCATAATAGCAGTATATGTCTGAACTTACCGGACGTCTGTCCCAACAGCGAGGAAACAATGTTCGATTACTATGTCACAGCAGACGGTAGGCATAAACATGTTGAAAAAACAGAGGATGTCATTATCAGAGACAGTTTAACAGGAATAATTAATTTGCTTTTAAGTGCAGATGTACATTTGCCCAGCCATGTATTAAGAAAAGCAGATATTTTGCCTATTTAATATGTATTTTTCCAATGTATATTTTTATAAGTATTTGAGGTAATGAGTAAATGTACATGCATTCATCTTTTACCAGGTCATTGGGTCCACTGGAGCACGAGAGTGGAGGAATATGTTTATCCTTCGGAAATAACCCCAGAGTACAGCTCCATCTTGGTACCCAATGTGGACAATGTTCGAACTGATTTCCTGATACAAACCATCGCCAAGCAGGGAAAGGTGATATTTAAAATTACAGTATATTATATGTATATTATATTTTTAGAGCAGTGTCCCGATCTGATATTTATATTTGGAAAAAAACAAGTTTTGGGTTGATATCAGGCTGCATCTAAAATATTTTTATGCATGCCATTGATCTCTAAATAATTTGACTTGATCAAGACTTCTCTAACATTCCACATTACAAAATAAAAATGATTAAAGTATGAACTATGATTTGTGATTTTATTTTTTATTTAATATCGGTAAAAGCCAATAGTCAAGGCCTTAATATCGGGATCCTATCCGAAGAGAAAAAATTGGGATACCTTTGATTTATAGAAAATATTTTTAGACGGATTATTAGTGTAGTCAGAAGTTTGTATAGTACAGAACTATAAAATAGTATACGCTGTCAGGTTAACTGCATCTATGGCGTGGAATGCTGTATATTTTATGTGCAAAAATATTCGGATTAGCATTAAAGGGAAATGGTAAAGGGAATGGTGCTCTCCCTTAGCGACTATAATATTTCTTGTGATAAGGTTTTCCCCCCAAAAAACATGCAAGTCTCTATTCCATTCATTTAAAAGCACATTTGTGAGGTCAAAGGTCTGTTCTTGTTCATCCCTAAAGTATTTGACAGGGTTGAGGTTCTTCAGTTTTTTCAAACCAAACTCACCCAGTAATGCCTTCACTTCATGTATTAGAGCAGTGGTCTCAACGTTCTCAAGGTCAAGGACCCCTAAACTGATGGAGAGTTGGGACGCCCTACTTATATATTTTCTAAAAATGCGGGTAATAATTCAAACTAGTCCCAAAGTTACCTTGTTAACCTGCAGTTTCTGATATGAAGGGTAGTCTTAGCTCTCTTAAAAAACTATACATGTTTCCATTCCAAATACTAAAATGTAAACTAGCTGCTAGCTGAGAATGGGCTCTTGGCCAACCAGGGAGAACCTGAGAGAGCCTCACGATTGGCCCAGCAGGTATAAGGACTGGTCCTCCTCGTTGGAATAACAGGTGACTCAAGAGCTCCTGTGTGATGCCTAATAGATAGATAGATAAATAAATAGATGGATGGATAGTACTTTATTGATTCATTCAGGAGAGTTCCTTCAGGAAAATTAAAAAGTGTTCATTGCTGACTGAAAGTCTTCTGCCTTCAGTAATCTGCTCACTACGGAGTATTCGATCAATTTTAATGTGCATTTAAAAACATTTAATTGTGTGTATAGGGGATATATATATATATATATATATATATATATATATATATATATATATATATATATATATATACATATATATATATATATATACATATACATACATATATATATATATATATATATATGTATATATATATACATATATATATATATATATATATATATATATATATATATATATATATATATATATATATATATATATATATATATATATATATATATATATATAGGCTTCACGGTGGGAGAGGGGTTAGTGCGTCTGCCTCACAATACGAAGTTCCTGCAGTCCTGGGTTCAGATCCAGGCTCGGGATCTTTCTGTGTGGAGTTTGCATGTCCTTCCCGTGAATGCGTGGGTTCCCTCCGGGTACTCCGGCTTCCTCCCACCTCCAAAGACATGCACCTGGGGATAGGTTGATTGGCAACACTAAATTGGCCCTAGTGTGTGAATGTGAGTGCGAATGTTGTCTGTCTATCTGTGTTGGCCCTGCGATGAGGTGGCAACTTGTCCAGGGTGTACCCCGCCTTCTGCCCGATTGTAGCTGAGATAGGCGCCAGCGCCCCCCGCGACCCCAAAAGGGAATAAGCGGTAGGAAATGGATGGATGGATATATATATATATATATATATATATATATATATATATATATATATATCTATATATATATTTAAAAGTCTATAATATATTATATGTCACAATGACAAAAATAGAGACTCATGTTTCAAGTAAAATTGGACCTTATTGGGTCTGTGAAAAAGCCTATCAAGTATACAACTTGTAATAGGTAGTCTTGCAAGTCCCTTTAATCTCTTCACTATACGAAGTTAAAAAGCTTTATTGACCCATCTTGTGCACGTTCCCAATCAATAACATATCTGCTTGCTGCTATGCTAAAAGGCCTGATTTAAATAGTGTTGTCAATACTGTCTGTGAAAGCCTTTTAAATGTACCCGGCATGGAATTTATTTGGGGTCCTCTTTGTGTCCGCTTATGTGCATCAGTCTCATTAATAATTTGTGTAGAACCGGTGCAGTTTGTTTGTTTTAGAGCAGGGGTCACCAACCTTTTTGAAACAAAGAGCTACTTCTTGGGTACTGATTAATGCGAAGGGCTACCAGTTTGATACACACTTAAATAAATTGCCAGAAATAGCCAATTTGCTCAATTTACCTTTAATAAATAAATCTATATATATAAAAAAATGGATATTTATCTCCGTCATTCCGGCATACATTTTTTTTTCCTTTTACGGAAGGTTTTTTGTAGATAATAAATGATGAAAAAAACACTTAATTGAACGGTTTAAAAGAGGAGAAAACACGAAAAAAAAAATTTGAAACATAGTTTATCTTCAAAAACGAATAGAAAAACTAGCTAATTCGAATCTTTTTGAGAGAAAAAAAAAGAATTTATGGAACATCATTAGTATTTTTTCCTGATTAAGATTAATTTTAGAATTTTGATGACATGTTTTAAATAGGTTAAAATCCAATCTGCACTTTGTTGAATATATAACAAATTGGACAAAGCTATATTTCTAACAAAGACAAATCATTATTTCTTGTAGATTTTCCAGAACAAAAATTGTAAAAGAAATTCAAAATACTTTGAAATAAGATTTAAATTTGATTCTATAGATTTTCTAAATTTGCCAGACATTTTTTTTGGAATTTTAATCATAATAAGTTTGAAGAAATATTTCACAAATATTCTTTGTCGAAAAAAACAGAAGCTACAATGAAGAATTAAATTAAAATGTATTTAATATTCTTTACAATAAATTAAAAAAAAATACTTGAACATTGATTTAAATTGTCAGGAAAGAAGAGGAAGGAATTTAAAAGGTAAGTTTGCAAATACATCAAAGATGCTATTATAATCCATTTCTAATGGATAAAGCTTTGTCCTGGACAAGAGGTCATCAGGTGGTCCCAAACGTTCACAGAGTGTTTCGACCCTTAACCACAACACTCTCCGGTTGGTGGGTCAGCAGTGATTGGCCAGATCACTGCTCCTCTCATCCAGGCTTCCAGCTATTGTCCTCTCTTTTATGCCAGAGCCAACAGGAGGCTCTCTCCGCCGCTTCTCCCAGCCTACGAACGGCTGTTTTTCTCAAGTGACCTCTCAATCCAACCTTTGTCATCATATTCCACACAGATTGCGCAGGGAATCCTCGACAACCAACTTCCACTGTCATCAGCCATGCTGTCCACCCCTTGTCCCGGCAGTCCTGGACAAGTTGTTGGTACTTTGTTTTCTTCCTCTCTGCCGCTTCCTCACATCCCTCTTCCCACGGGACAGTAAGCTCCACCAGGATGATTTTCTTTCCCTCTGGGGACCACAAAACTATGTCTGGTCTCAGAGTGGTGGACAGTACTGCCTCTGGGAAGAGGTGCTTCCTCCCCAGGTCGACCTTCATCTCCCATCCCTGGGCCAACTGCAAGAGGTTTTGGTTGGCTTGGCCTTGGACAACTAGTCTATGACCCTCTTTCACGAAGGTGATGGTGCTCAGCAATGGTTTTGTTTTGGCTGGGTGTTTCTTTCTCCTCTCTTGCTCCAAGATGTCTGCGAGTATTGCCAACACCTTGTCATGGCGCCACCTGTATCTTCCCTGGGTCAATGACAGAATGTGCGCCATAGTTCCTTTACCGCCACACAACCTGCACAGCGGGTCCTCCCTCATTCCCCACCTATGCAAGTTGACTGGGGTCGGCAGGGTGTCATATACTACTCGAAGCAGGAATGAGATACGAAACGGCTCCAGCCTCCACAGTTCACTCCACGTCACGTTCCTCTTTGGAAGGTTCCCCCTTGTCCAGGCACCTTGGGTTGCGAGCTCGATGGCTTTAGCTCTTCTTCCTTCTTCCTCAAGGTTTCGGACTTCATCCTGAATCAAGGTCCTCCTTTCCCTGGGAGTGGACTTGGACCACTGCTGGAAATGTGATGTTCCTAGACCCTGTCTTCCAGTGCAGAGGCTTCCGATGGTATCTTTGGTCCTGAGAGATGATTCTGGCTGGGCAATAGCAGTGCTAGCGGCCCACTTCCTGCCAGATCTTGTTCTTATTCCAGCTTCCCTGATCAGCCGATCTTGGGAGTCCCTATACGTCAGGGAAAGTCTGCATTTTGCGACTTTAAACTCCTCCAGAACTGAAGACAGGGGGAGCTGGAGCTGGCCCGACCTTATGTAGAGCCTCGTAGATGTAAAGCTCGGGGATATCCCCAACCATTTCCGAAGGTGCTTGTTGAACTTCCTCTCCAACCCTTCAACTGTTGTTATCGCCACTTCGTACACGGTGAGAAGCCACATAAGTCTTTGGAGTAAGCCATGGTGGTAGATCCAGCACTTGTATTTCCCAGGCAGACCAGACTTGTCAATCCTTTTCAACCATTCTTCAACCTGATTTTCGGTGCTGGAGATGCTGTTTTTATCCGTCATGGAATCATCATACCACTTTCCAAGGCATTTAATAGGGTTCCCTTGGATGTTTGGGATTGCTTCCCCCTGAACAAGCAGCTTGAACTTTCCCGTTGTTTTTCCCTTTTGGATCACCAGACACCTTGATTTCTTGGGCTTGAAGATCATCTTTGCCCAAGTAGCCATACGATCCAGTTCCGCCAGGACCCATCTCGCCTGCACGTGAGTTGGTGTTATCACGGTAAGATCATCCATGAATGCCCTGATTGCTGGTTGTTGACTTCCTGCTGCAGTCTTTGGTCCTCTTGACTTTATGATCGCTGCAGAGATGATCAGGTTCATTCCCATGACAAACAAGATGGGGGAGATGGTGCACCCTCAATCAATCAATCAATGTTTATTTATATAGCCCCAAATCACAAATGTCTCAAAGGACTGCACAAATCATTACGACTACAACATCCTCGGAAGAACCCACAAAAGGGCAAGGAAAACTCACACCCAGTGGGCAGGGAGAATTCACATTCAGTGGGACGCCAGTGACAATGCTGACTATGAGAAACCTTGGAGAGGACCTCAGATGTGGGCAACCCCCCCCCCCCCTCTAGGGGACCGAAAGCAATGGATGTCGAGCGGGTCTAACATGATACTGTGAAAGTTCAATCCATAGTGGCTCCAAGACAGCAGTGAGAGTCCCGTCCACAGGAAACTCTCTCAAGCGGATCAGCAGCGTAGAGATGTCCCCAACCGATACAGGCGAGCGGTCCATCCTGGGTCCCGACGAGCGGTCCATCCTGGGTCTCGACTCTGGACAGTCAGTACTTCATCCATGGTCATCGGACCGGACCCCCTCCACAAGGGAGGGGGGGACATAGGAGAAAGAAAAGAAGCGGCAGATCAACTGGTGTAAAAAGGAGGTCTATTTAAAGGCTAGAGTATACAGATGAGTTTTAAGATGAGACTTAAATGCTTCTACTGAGGTAGCATCTCGAACTGTTACCGGGAGGGCATTCCAGAGTACTGGAGCCCGAACGGAAAACGCTCTATAGCCCGCAGACTTTTTTTGAGCTCTAGGAATCACTAATAAGCCGGAGTCTTTTGAACGCAGATTTCTTGCCGGGACATACGGTACAATACAATCGGCAAGATAGGCTGGAGCTAGACCGTGTAGTATTTTATACGTAAGTAGTAAAACCTTAAAGTCACATCTTAAGTGCACAGGAAGCCAGTGCAGGTGAGCCAGTACAGGCGTAATATGATCAAACTTTCTTGTTCTTGTCAAAAGTCTAGCAGCCGCATTTTGTACCAACTGTAATCTTTTAATGCTAGACATGGGGAGACCCGAAAATAATACGTTACAGTAATCGAGACGAGACGTAACAAACGCATGGATAATGATCTCGGCGTCTTTAGTGGACAAAATGGAGCGAATTTTAGCGATATTACGGAGATGAAAGAAGGCCGTTTTAGTAACGCTTTTAATGTGTGACTCAAAGGAGAGAGTTGGGTCGAAGATAATACCCAGATTTTTTACAGAGTCACCTTGTTTTATTATTTGGTTGTCAAATGTTAAAGTTGTATTATTAAATAGAGGTCGGTGTCTAGCAGGACCGATAATCAGCATTTCCGTTTTTTTGGCATTAAGTTGCAAAAAGTTAGCGGACATCCATTGTTTAATTTCATTAAGACACGCTTCCAACTGACTACAGTCCGGCGTGTTGGTCAGCTTTAGGGGCATGTAAAGTTGGGTGTCATCAGCATAACAGTGAAAGCTAATACCGTATTTGCGTATGATGTCACCTAGCGGCAGCATGTAGATGCTGAAGAGTACAGGGCCAAGGACCGAAACCTGGGGAACTCCACACGTTACCTTAACATAGTCCGAGGTCACACTGTTATAGGAGACGCACTGCATCCTATCAGTAAGATAAGAGTTAAACCATGACAGGGCTGAGTCTGACATACCAATTCGTATTTTGATACGCTCTAATAAAATATTATGATCGACAGTATCGAAAGCAGCGCTAAGATCGAGGAGCAGCAACATAGATGACGTATCAGAGTCCATCGTTAGCAATAGATCATTAGTCAGTTTTGCGAGGGCTGTCTCAGTCGAGTGATTTGCCCTGAAACCGGATTGAAAGGTTTCACATAGATTGTTAAACGCTAAGTGCTCATTTAGCTGCTCTGCAACAATTTTTTCGAGGATTTTCGAAATAAAGGGAAGGTGAGACACCGGTCGGTAGTTTACCATGAGGTCAGGATCGAGGTTAGGTCTTTTAAGGAGAGGATGAATAACCGCTTTTTTGAATGCAACGGGAACAGTGCCCGAGGAAAGTGATAAGTTTATAATATTTAGCACTGATGGACCTAATAATACAAAAAGCTCCTTGATAAGTTTCCCAGGAAGTGGGTCAAGTAAACATGTTGTTTGTTTTATTCCATTTACACGTTGTAACAATCCTTCTAATGTTATTTCATCAAAACGAGAGAAACTATTTTGGATATTTGCAGTATCCGCCGTATATACAATCGTATCTGTGTTACTATAACCCCGTTGTAGCTGGGACGCATTGTCTTTAATATCCTTTCTAATAAGTTCAATTTTCTTATTAAAGAACTTCATAAAGTCATCTGCCGAATGGGTGGAGCTACTGGAAGGAGTCCCTTGTTGGGTTAGCGATGCTACTGTACTAAACAAAAATTTTGGATCGTTTTTATTAATGCGGATGAGATTTGAGTAATAATTAGTTTTAGCTAAGGTAAGCATGCGTTTATAAGTTATTAAACTATCACTCCATGCTTGATGGTGCACCTCAAGTTTAGTCGTGCGCCATTTGCGTTCCAGCTTTCTACATAATAATTTCTGAGCTCTAGTTTCTTCAGTAAACCATGGCGTACGCCTTTTTGGAGCCTTTTTTAACTTCAGCGGTGCTATACTATCAATGGTTTCGCGCAGGGCGTTGTTAAAGTTGTTAGTGAGGTTATCAATAGAGCCCACATACTTTGGGAACGGTGCCATTACCGAGGGCAGTAGGTCCGCAAGAGTCGTCGTTGTGGCAGCATTAATGTTGCGGCTGCTATAGCAGTTATTATTATTATTAGCTTGCCGAACATGAGTCTGAACTTCGAATTTTATAAGGTAATGATCGGACATTACTTTAGTATACGGGAGTATCATAACTTTGGAGACGGTGATACCTCTGACAAGCACTAGGTCTATCGTATTACCGCTGCGATGCGTCGGTTCATTTATTATTTGTGTAAGACCACAGCTATCAATTATAGTCTGGAGCGCCACGCACGGTGGGTCCAATGGGGTATTCATATGGATATTAAAGTCCCCCATTATAATTATATTATCGGCGTGCGTCACTAGATCAGCAACAAACTCTGAGAATTCACTAATAAAGTCCGAATAGGGCCCTGGGGGGCGGTAGATAACGGCCAGGCACAGAGGCAGAGGTGTGGCAGACTTCATAGAAAGCACCTCAAACGATTTATATTTATTATTTAAGTTAGGACTAAAGTTAAAGTTTTCGTTGTATATCAGTGCGACACCCCCTCCCCTTTTGAGGTGACGGGCAATATGCGCATTCGTATAGTTAGGAGGGGATGCCTCATTTATCGCAAAAAAGTCGTCTGGTTTAAGCCAGGTTTCGCTAAGACCGATGACGTTAAGGTTGTTGTCACTAATGACCTCATTGACTAATAACGTTTTGGGAGACAAAGATCTGATGTTTAGAAAGCCCATATTATAGGTAGTGGGCTGTTTTAAGGAGTTGTTGATAAAATTATCCGTAGTAGCAATATTAATAATGTTGCGTTTATTATGCGCAGTGTACTTAAAATAATTACGACCATATCTAGGAATTGATATGACGGGAATTTTCAGATTGTCTACTTGGCGCTGCGATAAACTGAACGCATCATAATTTGCCACCTCAGTAGAACGCATGTCTAACTCTGACGTAGTCATAGACACAGTAGAAAAAACATTTTGTGAGTTGTGTATTATTCTACGAAAATTGCTATGTGTACAGGGATCATCCAGCCTGGCGCTGGCTAGTTCTAACTTAACTGACTCCATACCCAGGCTAGCAGGCTCTGTAATTGCCTGTGACCGGGCTTGCTCTAGTGCAGTTAGTCAAATGTGGCTCAATGCGAAGTCTATGTTCCGAGACAAGAGGATAGCGCCTTCCTGGTTAGGGTGAAGGCCGTCTCTCCTCAGCAAGCCAGGTTTGCCCCAGAAAGAGGGCCAATTATCAATAAACGTAAATCCCTGTTGTCTGCAGAAGCCACCTGTTAAGAGAGACTAATCTGCTATATCTCTCATCATTGCCTCTCCCAGGCAGGGGGCCAGAGACAATTACTCGATGCCTGGACATCTTTCTGGCGAGATTACAAGCCTTGGCTATGTTTCTCTTTGTAATCTCTGATTGTCTCATCCTAACGTCATTGGAGCCAACGTGTATTACTATATTCGCATAACTAGTGGTGCGGTTAGCCTGCCGTACGTGTTTACTAGACCTGTTGCGAGTTAGCTCCCTAAGATTAGCTTCAATGTCAGGTGCTCTGCCCCCGGGAATACACTTAATTGTGGCTGGTTTGCTAAGCTTTATGTTTCGGGTGATGGAGTCCCCTATGACTAAAGTGTGGTGCCCGGTAGACTGGGGTGTAGGACTAGCTAAAGGGCTAAATCTATTATGCGTCTCAACCGGTACACCGTAGCTTGTAGGCCGATTAGGGCTGCTACAAGCTGGGCTAGTTAGCTCGCTACAGCTAACGCTAGCAGATGTGTCCGCAACATCTAAAGTTACGAAATTACACTGCTCTAACTGGCGGACACGGCTCTCTAGCAAAGCCAACCTATCCATGAGTAAAGTGCACGAAGCGCAGGAAGCCATACTCACAGAAACTTTCCGTCGCCGAGTGGGGTGCCAGCTGTCTTCGGGAAGTGGTGGTCACGGTGGCGGGGGAGACCCTGTCACTATTCCCTTCTCCACTGGCTGCCATTTAGTTGTGAACATGGCTGCTTGGAATCGTAGCTTGATGTCTCCCAGGTAGCTGGTGATGTAGGATGTAGGATGTGGTAATGGTCCATAGCCACTTGGATCACATTATGGGGAATTGACCCATATGCATTAGCAAAATCAGGCCAGACTACTGTTAGGTTGCCTTTCTTCTCCTTTGCTTCTTGGATAAGTTGGCTGAGGAGCCCTGTATGCTCCAGGCACCCGGAGAACCCTTCGATACCGCCCTTCTGGATAGAGGTGTTAATATATCCATTCCGGGTCATGAAGGAGCTCATTCTTTTGGCCGGCACTGAAAAGAAGATTTTCCCCTCCACACTTAGCAAGGAAATGGTTCGGAACTGGCTGATCTTTGTGGATCCCCGTTCTTTCGGCACAAAGCACCCTTCTGCCCTTCTCCAGCTTGTTGGTACGGTTCCTTTGGCCCATATAACCCGCATAAGCTTCCACAGCCTGTGTAGGAGCTTAGGACATTTCTTGTATACTTTGTAGGGTATACCGCTGGGACCTGGGGCAGAAGCTGATCTTGCGTGCTTGACAACCTCTTGAACCTCTCTCCATGATGGATATTCTATGCTGAGGGAGGATGTTGGTGGACTGATGGTACCGAGCCCGAGATTTCCTGGTAGGGCATTGTTTCTTGAAGGGTCACTGAATGTCTCTTCAACAAACTCCTCCACCTACTCCTTAGAACTTGTTAGAGTCCCTGACCTCGCCTCTCCCAAAAGTGACTTGGTGAAGCGACAGGGGTCTTTTATGAACTGGGCTCGTGCAGCTTCCTGCCTTTTCCGCCTTTGCCTTTGCCCTTCAGCCCTTCTCAGCCTGATGAGCTGCTCGCGGAGGCTGGCTGTCAGTTCTTTTATACCTTCCTTTTCTTCCATGCTTGCCAATTTGAATTGCTTTCTCAGGGTTTTAATCTCCTTCCGAAGTTGTTTGATCTTTCTTTCTCTTCTGTTTTCCTGCTTTTCTGGGCTGGCTTTGTTCTCTCTCCTTGGCACTGTTCCAAACCGCTCTTTTCCCAAGTTGTAGGTGATGGCTGTGAGTGAATCCACCTTCCTTTCTACTGAACCTGCTTGAACCATTTCAAGCACCCTTTCCAGATCTTCATCGAGCATGGACCACTCCTTGGTCTCACTCATCTTAGGCAACTTGATTATTTCCTTCGTTGGCTGGGGTGGGCTTTTTTGGGATGTCATTTGAAGTTGTCCTTGTGGGGTTTTGGGGGATTGCAAGCACTGAGAGATCTCTAGGACTATGGTTTGCTTCCTGCCTAGGGTTCTCCTGCGTCTCACCAGACTGTTCGTCTGAGCGGTGTGCGTGTGTCCGTCCCTGTCCACACTTGGCCTTGTCCTTGGCCTTGCTCTGGTATATTTTGAGCCCTCTTGCACCTTTGCAGATCTTTCTGCAATTGCACTTCACTTCCCATGCCTCCCCAGTCAAGGTGGTCTGTTTGAGCCTTCTCTGTGTCTGTGTCACTGTCCTTGTCGTTGCCGTTGAATCTGTCCTAGCGAGTCTCTCATCCTCCCCCCCTCTCGGGAGACTCTGGGGGTATTGCTTATGTGTACGTTCGGTAGCTTGCTTGGTGCCCTCTTGCGAGTGCTGCAACAGGAGTTGCTGGCCCCTGTTACCCCGCCAGTCTTTCCTGGAGGTCAGCTGTCTCTCCAGCATCACCGACCTTTCTCGGTTGTCATCCAGACTTTCCTGGAAGTCACTGGTTGCCCAGGGAGTTCAGTTTGCAAATACATCAAAGATGCTATTATAATCCATTTCTAATGGATAAAGCTTTGGCCTGGACAAGAGGTCATCAGGTGGTCCCCAATGTTCACAGAGTGTTTCGACCCTTAACCACAACACTCTCCGGTTGGTGGGTCAGCAGAGATTGGCCACATCACTGCTCCTCTCATCCAGGCTTCCAACTATTAAAAGGTATAAGTGTTTAAAAATCCTAAAATCATTTTTAAGGTTGTATTTTTCTCTAAAATTGTCTTTCTGAAAGTTATAATAAGCAAAGTAAAAAGATGAATGAATTTTTTCAGATAAGTGAAGACCAAGTCTTTAAAATATTTTCTTGGATTTTCAAATTCTATTTGAGTTTTGTCTCTCTTAGAATGAAAAATGTCGAGCAAAGCGAGACCAGCTTGCAAGTAAATAAATACAATTTTAAAAATAGAGGCAGCGCACTGGTAAGTGCTGCTATTTGAGCTATTTTTAGAACAGGCAGGAACCGCGTTGGTGACCCCTGTTTTAGAGAGTGTCAGGAGCACTTTGAGTATTGCTGTTATAAGAAAAAATAAACACTGAGCAATGTGTTTTTCAGGCTGTTTTGCTGATCGGAGAGCAAGGAACAGCCAAGACAGTCATGATTAAGGGCTACATGTCAAATCTTCATCCGGAGAGGCACATGGGCAAGAGTTTTAACTTTTCCTCTGCCACCACACCACTCATGTTCCAGGTAAAGTACAACCATTTATATCCTCAGCCATTGATTCATTTAATGTTCTCCTGCAAACTCAGTGTTTTAGGTTTAACCCTCGAGGCTCAACATCTGAATTGCCTTAAAATGAACAAGTTAGATTTAGGATGATTTTATCTGTCAGAGACAGGAATGTAAAGTCATATCGATTAGCGTGCAGTCTGATTAACAATGTGCAGGCAGGAGGTGGGACTAGCGTCTTTTCTCTTTACGTGGTTTAGCAGCATATTGATTAGGCTGTCATGATGGATTATGTCCCAGAGCACATCTCAGGAGAGTTTGCTTTTTCACTTTTTGTCTGCCTCGTTTGGTGTTGTGTTGTTTTTCCACAGAACATTTTTTCTAAATTAATTTCTTTCTTTTTAAGAGAACTGTTGAGAGTTACGTTGATAAGAGAATGGGAAGCACCTATGGACCCCCAGCTGGGAAAAAAATGTCAATCTTTATTGATGATATCAACATGCCTGTCATCAACGAGTGGGGAGATCAGGTTTGGGATCCATTACTGAACATTACCGAATAAAACCAATATGGATCTCTATCTTTATTGTCATTGCACAAAACACATTACTTTACTTACTATTTTGGCTTCAGGTGACAAATGAAATAGTTCGACAACTAATGGAGCAAAACGGGTTCTTTAATCTGGAAAAACCAGGAGAGTTCACCGGTATCATAGATGTCCAGTTCCTGGCAGCAATGATCCATCCAGGAGGAGGCCGCAATGACATCCCACAAAGACTGAAAAGACAGTTTGCCATCTTTAACTGTACACTACCCTCCAACTCCTCCATAGACAAGATTTTTGGTGAGTGTAAAAAACCCAGCTACAATCTTGACAATATATCACATTGTTTAAGACTTCAAATTTGTTGGTCACCTTCATGCCATCAACAATGTGTCCATGCAGGTGTAATTGGTCAAGGTTATTTCTGTGCGCGCCGTGGTTTTGTTGATGAGGTTCGAAGCGCAGTGCCTTTTCTGGTGTCGATGACTCGCCATCTTTGGCAGCTGACCAAGGTCAAGATGCTTCCGACTCCAGCCAAGTTCCATTACATCTTCAACCTCAGGGATCTGTCAAGAGTGTGGCAAGGAATGCTCAATACCGTTGCAGATGTGGTCAACTCCACGCAGGTTAGAGGATTTATCTGTTTGTTAAAACTGTTAGTACCGTATTTCCTTGAATTGCCGCTGGGGCGCTAATTAATTTAAAACCTCTTCTCACTCCTGCGCTTACCAAAGACATGCAGTAAAGAATTGAGTGTGATGTAAGATTGGACCTTAAATCCTACTGAATAGCTCTTAATCTTCTTCCCTTTATGAGATTTCAAATTACCGGTATTGAAATCAGCCTCTTTCATTTTGAAAATGAGAGACTGATCTACGCTCCTGTTGAACGTGTTATCGATCCACTGCTCTCAAGAGCAAGCTGGATTTTGGCGCAGAAGATCAACTGTGGATGAAGTTACTCTCCTGACTCAAGAAATTGAGAACAGTTTCACGGCCCATAATAAAGCAGGTGCTGTGTTTTTTGATCTTACAGCAGCCTATGATATTCTTTGGCACCGTGGCCTTACCTTTCCTTTTGTGCCTACTGCCGGACAGGCTCATGGTCTGTTTGATCATGGAACTTGTCTAAAACCACAGTTTCACCCTTACTGCACTGGTGATGGCCCAAAAAGCAGGTTGCCACGTCTGAGAAAGGGCATCCCTCAGGGATCAGTCTTGGCTCCCCTCTTATTTAACATCTACACATATGATCTGCCAGTAACAATTGCCTAAAAGTTTGCATATGCAGACGACTTGGCAATTATGCATCGTGCAAAAAACTAGTAGGAGTTAGAGGGTTCTCTTACCCAGCACATGGCGACATTATCTACTTATCTCCAGAAATGGAAGTTGAAGCTCAGCGTAACCAAAACGGTGACCACAGTCTCCCACCTTTACAACAGGGAGGCACAACGTGAGCTTTTTATAACGGTTGATGGACGTCCTCTACCCTTTTCCGCCGAACCAATATATATCGGCATTAAAGTTGGACAAGTCACTCACGTTTCGCCGACACCTGGAGTCCCTGCGCAAAAAGCTAACAACACCCGTTGGGCTTTTGAGACGACTGGCTGGATCTAGCTGGGGTGCTGGCGGTGTTACACTTCGTACAGCCACCCTTGCCTTGGTCCACTCTGCCGCTGAGTACTGCACACCTGCTTGGTGTCATACTGCTCACACTCTTTTAATAAATAAGCCGATTAACGTCGTCCTCCTGTCTCCTGCATCTTGGGATCACAACCACCGCAGCGATGCAAGTCCATAACACCATGCAACTGAATAATTGTATGAACTGTATGTTAAATAAACATATACTGTCTTTTTGCCACTCCTGCTACTACTGTTCTATGTAGTTTTATATGACTATTGTTTTTTTAATCTAATTAAAAATGCATACATGATCTATTTTGTGTCATATGAAGCTGAAGAAGCCAATCACTCAAAGGAGAAACATAAACTAAACTCTCACATCAAATGTCTAAACAACCTCGCGCCAACATATCTCTCCGACCTCCTTCAGCCTTACTGCCCCACTCGATCCCTAAGATCAGCCGATCAGCTGCTACTGACGGTCCCTGACACAAGGCTGAAGCTTAGAGGTGACAGAGCTTTCGCCGCTGCTGCTCCCAAGCTCTGGAACGACCTACCTCTGAGTGTTAGACAAGCCTCCTCTCTTCCTGTTTTTAAATCTCTCTTAAAAACATACTTTTATTCCTTGGCTTTTAACACTGAGTGATATCCATCCTGCAATGGTGCCCCATTGTACACCTGCTGTGAACCTGTTTTTATGTTTTATTTATTTATTTTTTCATCATGTTCTGTTTGTGTTCTGTTGTTTGCTCGGTCCTCGTATTATCTTTTAACCTGCCCATTGTACAGCACTTTGGCTACTCCTGTGGTCAATTTTAAATGTGCTTTATAAATAAAGTTGATTTGATTTGATTTGATGTATTTGTTGTTTGTATACACTATGTATACTATTATGCATAAGAAATATGTAGCAACCCAACACAAAAAGACTAAACAAATCTAACCACAGTGTGAAAGACCCTTTTTCAATTGTGTCTTGTACTGTATGTCTTTTACTCTGACAGTCTGTGCGAGAGTGTTTTTTTTCCCTTTCAAGCCTGAACAATGTTCTACATTTTTCAGGTGTTGTTGGCGTTATGGAAGCATGAGTGCAAACGAGTGATAGCTGACAGATTCATCATGCCAGAGGAAGTAGAGTGGTTTGACCAGGCTTTGGCAAAACTGGTTGGGGACACACTAGGCGAGGAGCACAAGAACATTGTAGACCTTGGCGTGGACAGATACTTTGTCGATTTCTTGCGAGACACACCTGAAACAACAGGTAGTAATTTGGTGCAATGAGATATTTGGACTTTTGTATTATAATCAAAATATGAAATTTTTTCATCACAGGAGAGGAGCCAGAAGAGTCTAAATTGGATTTGCCCAAAGTTTACGAGCCCATTGAATCATTTGAGAGCCTTAATGGCCGACTGAACACGTTCCTGAGTATTTACAATGAGAGTGTCAGGGGGATTGGCATGGACATGGTCTTCTTTCAGGATGCCATGACACATTTAGTCAAGGTAATCCAACTTTCACACTGAGAAACACATCCATTATCCACAGGGCACCTGATTGATCTGTGCTTTTTTTTGTAGTGGTAAGCCTATGGCCAGTCATAGAATAATCAATTGTGTTGCGGTTGAAATCCCCAAGACTATGCAGCTTGCATTCACTTCAAGGACGATATGCATCTCATGTGATATTAAAAACATATTTTCCGTACTGTAATGTAAATGTGTACGCTGCAGGTATCGAGGATAATCCGGACACCTGGAGGTAACGCCTTGTTGGTTGGAGTTGGAGGCTCAGGCAAACAGAGCATGACTAGACTGGCTTCATTCATTGCTGGATATGAGATTTTCCAGATCACTCTCACACGGTATTGCTCCCACACACACACACACAAACACACACACACACACACCCTAATTTTGATATATTTCACCATCAGGGGCGCAAATGAGACATTCTCTATTAGATGCAATGGTTATCCTTATTGGGACCATGATTTCGGTCCTTACTAGGTTCACTGGTCCTCATATGGAGGGTCATTTTTCCTTGTTGATTCTGTCAGGAAGTGAGAAATACCAGAACACACACACACACACACACACACACACTCACACACACACACACACACACACACACACACACACACACACACACACACACACACACACACACACACACACACACACACACACACACACACACAGATATTTCAAGGTCCAATCACACATATACGACATGTTCATTTTTATCACATGTTTATGTATATTCTATTTGGTGATTTAATCAAATTACATATATTTAATTAGAATATTAGTCTCTATTTAAAATAATGTGGCAAGACTTGGATTTTGGAGCAGCTTACTGCGAGGCTTTCGCAGCTCGCTGCAATGAATGTTCTCCCGGGGTGCAAATCGACTTGACTGACCACGATGTGAAGGTAATGACAAGATTTAATTAATCACTAAAGAAGTTCCTAAGAAAAGGCGCGCACAAAGCGGAGGCAAAAACAACATAGGACATGAAACAAGAACTAAAAAAACTCACTAAACTGTGGACATAAAAACGAAAGCACTTACTGTGATGTGAAAAATGGAGCATGGACATTGTCAGGGGTATCGCCAGGCTGACTACCTGGAAACAATGGCTTAAATAATACAGACATGATTAGTGACAGGTGCGTGAGTCCGAACACATGACAGGTGAAACTAAGGGTTGTCATAGTGACAAAACAAGAGTGCACAAAGAGTCCAAAAACCAACAGAACATAACCAAACAAAACCTGTTCAGTCACAAAGACATGACATAATGTAGATAAAAAATGTATGTCTAATTCTTGTTGCAATAAATCTAGCACAGAGTATCCAAACCGTCTGGGTTTTAAGTGCAGCCTGAGCAACATCACACGTTTCACAAGAATATTTGACCGCAGCAAGTTTTTGCCTAAATTTTGTTCTCTGGGGATGTAAAGAGAACAGGGTCATCTCGGTTTTAAGCGATCTCCTCAATGATCGGTCAAAATGCATTCACATGACTACAGGACGCCATGTTACGCACCGGTTTGAAGCCGCATCTAAGCAACACTGTACTTATACATTTCATTTAATTAAAGAGTGTTTGCTGTGTAAACATGCCTTGTTGTACTGCATGGGGACACGCCACTCACAATAAATGCGTGAAGCAATTGCATACGTTTCCCACAACCTAGAAAGGAGAAAAATATGGAAAGTGAAGGTTCACTGGGAAGTCTGGAAAGCCAATAACAGTACCTTGTTTGTGGTAAGCAAGCATACCTACACATGGGAAACCTGGTATATCACACCCTCAATAACATTAAATGAATACAGTTTGCCTGACAAAACTTTGTTTCAAAATTGCACATTTAATGCATGTGTCACCAATAATCCAAACAAAACTAATAACTATTGCATTAGAAAACAGCATTAGTTCAGCATTCAAGTCAATATGGTAATAATGAAATAAGGAAACCATGACTTATTAAAAAAAGCAAAAATAAATGCATAGACATTTATAGCACAGTGATTGCAAACAATATATTGGAGGAAAACACCACAGTTGACATACTACACACACAAGTCATAACTTCTCCGTAATTGTTAGTCCAAAATTGATCCCGGGAGGGTTTTGGGACAGGCGCTGAATTTCGGGAGTCTCCCGGAAAATCCGGGAGGGTTGGCAAGTATGTTCCTGTCATACTCTCGTCAACACAACTCTGGTGTTGACGTCATATCAATTACCTCTTGTGGACAAAAACAGAAGTGATGGTCAATGACGTTTGATCTAATTTGAGAGTATTTAGAGCACAGCATCAATATAGATGAGCCAATCTGAGCAACTTTCCCCACTCATGGTGAAAATGACCTGTAACCAACAAGTTATGTCAATACACAGTTGCACATGACACACCTCCTGCTCATTGAACTTTTTGAACATAATAAAACATGTACATACCATTCAAAATTGCACATATATAAATCCATTACAGTGCATTATGGGTGATATGCCAAAAATTCTCTCCACATTTTAGCTGCTTAACATTTCTAATTAAATAACTAAAAATAGGTTGTTAGGGAAAGGAAAAAGGTTTGGAGTCTAACTTTCACATACTCTTAATATTCAATGTTTTATCGTTTATACCTCACATTGCACTGTTGTCAGTGTCTGATGTGGGGAGTGAGGGGGGTGGTAAAGTGAAAGGAGTCGAAGTTAGGTGTCTGTTATAGCTTGCTTTATTCAATACAAACTGAAGTTTGATTTTGTTACATCACAATCAACGCACTGCTGTGTGGCAAAAAAAGTGTCGTAATGTATGTATTTGTGTATGCTTACCCGTGTGTGTGTGTGTGCACGTGCATGCATGTAGCAGTGTGTTTACAATGACCCTTGAAAATATGGCTTTACCGCAGATTGTACTGTATTCTCACATGTTTGGCTAACTTCCCTCTTCAATTTGGTCAAATTAATATGCTGACTGGAAGCATTGCAATCGCAGATTACGTGTAAAAATAGCTTTGTAAACGTAATCATAGATTACTCTGAGACAGCACACATAGTTGTAATAAATAAATAATTAAAAAAACAACTGAAGTAAGTCTAGTGATTTTGATAACACATTTATTTAGATGCTTATTTAATGACATTACACATATATTTAATATTTATATAAGTATACATACTTCAGAACTGTATACATATATATTGTATATACATTGAGGCACTTGTGATTAAAGGCTATTGTGGCAGTCTTGTGCCGTGGGGTTCTTTTGGACCGATGAAGCACAGTCAGGCTGGTCGCCAAGTTTACAAATTATTTTAATTTGTTTCCACTAAAAAAGTCTTTCTCTTTCAGGAAGTCTTTCTTTTCGTTCGTGTGCTCTTTCAGTTCAGCCGTGCGTTCCCTTTCTGGCTTTACAGCCCCCCTCTGCGGTCACCGACGCTGCTAATAAAGAGACAGGTGATTAGATAACTCGTTCCAGCTGAGGTATCCACTCACCTGTCATCTGGTACCAGCCGGCTCCTGCGCATGCCCTGCCCACAGGCGGCGGGTGGACCACGTCCCGCCTTCCACAGCTATATAAATACACTTTTTTTGATTGTGTGTATGGAAAAATGTATCATCCATCATACCTGCCAGTCTTGAGACCTCTGTATTTGGGTGATGAAAGGGGTTGGGGCAGGGGGTGTTTGTTGAGGTGGGCGGGGTTTGGTGGTAGTGGGGGTGAGGTGGGGTTGTGGAGTGGTGTATATTGTTGCGTCTTTAAAGAGTTAGTGCTGCAAGGGGTTCTGGATATTTGTTCTCTTGTGTTTATGTTGTGTTACGGTGCGGATGTTCTCCCGAAATGTGTTTTTAATTCTCGGTTGGTGTGGGTTCACAGTGTGGCGCATATTGGTAACAGTGTTAAAGTTGTTTATACGGCCACCCTCAGTGTGACCTGTATGGCTGTTGACCAAGTATGCTTGTATTCACTTATGTGTGTGTAGAAGCCACATATATTATGTGACTGTGCTGGCACGCTGTTTGTATGGAGGAAAATGGGACGCTTAAATTAGTGCCTTTAATACACGCCCTCAATATTGTTGTACGGTGGAAATCGGGAGAAATTCGGGGTAATGGTTGCCCCGGGAGATTTTCGGCAGGGGCACTGATATTCGGGAGTGTCCCGGGAAAATCGTGAGGGTTGGCAAGTATGTCTATCATATATATAATATATTAATATAATGATTATAAATATGTACACATATACATATAGTGTATGTAGTATAGACTAAACATTTATATATTTTTACTTTACATGCAGTTGGCTTTCGTCCCCCAGGTGAAGCAACCTTTTTCGTATATTTAATATGGGGTATAGGTACTCTTAGACATTCTTAATTTGGTTATTATTATTGAACTTTCACTGCTGTTTTTATTCAAAATGAGCTATTAGGACGTTTTCATAAAAAAAATAAATTATAAATCATGTTTAAATTATTCCATCCATCCATACAGAAATAAATCCAAGGCCCCCTGTCCCTGGGGCCCCTGTACAACATCCCTACTTACGTCTCAAATTCGATGCCCCTCGTTACAAAATCACCCCTGTCACGAAGGCACATTGTTGCAGTCTTCGTGACCACAGAATGCAGAGATGGCAGGCTTAAACAGGTACCATTTATTTAGGGAAAGCAACACCAAGTAGTAGTAGCAAATAAATAGCAACTGCTCACAGCCCAAAGCCTCAAGAGTCAACGAACCAGCCTCAGCTAACAAGTAGCACTAAAAGATAAACCCTCCTAATTACCAACCAGGAACAGGTGATGAGTATAGCGCTCATAGGCACGGGTGAAGTCATTGCACAACAAACCAAACAGAAAACAGAACAAAAATAAGAGTGCTAGACAAGAAGGAACATCAAACACAATAAACACAACACAAAAACCTAAAAAGTGTCATGCATACAGTGATAACACCGTCACTTAGGAGTCCCCTGTGGGTGTTTGTAGGTTACTTTTATTTAAAACTAACAAGTATGGAGGTATTAAACCTAAAAGTGCCTTATAAATGATAGTCAGCCAATTTGTGTATCAACGTGCACTCAATGAAGATAAGTCTGACTTCATATACAGTTGACAGTTTTTATTGTCTCCTGTAAGACGATTTCTTTTCATTGCAGTTCGAGTGGAGTCCCCCCTCCTCCAACTGAGTCATTTGTCTTGGCTTTCTGCTTTTTGCCTCATTGTTCTGTTCCACTCCTCCCTACTTCTGGTCTGAAGTTTTTTCTTTCTTTCCCTGTCCTCATGTGCATTTATCTCAGTCTGATTTTCTTTCTCGTTTACTGTGGCTACTTGGAATTAATGAGGGATTCTTGTGTTCCTCCTTTTAGTCCCCATGGAGAGAAGTGGAATGACAATATGTTTCCTTCAAATCTTCTTTTCTCCTCTGCTTTTTCATTATTCCTGTCACACACACACACACACCTGCTAAACCACCTGTGTCTCTTTTTTTGACACGCAACCTTGATTCAACTTGCATTCCCTGCACACTGAGTGTCCATACGAACAAGTTTTTTTGCCAAAGTCATCTTTTTCATATTTTTATTAACACATTCCTGTCTAAGTTTATCAATCAATCAATCAATCAATCAATCAATCAATCAATCAATCAATCAATCAATCAATCAATCAATCAATCAATCAATCAATCAATCAATCAATCAATCAGTCAATCAATCAATCAATCAATCAATCAATCAATCAATCAATCAATCAGGTTTACTTATGTAGCCCTTAATCACAAATGTCTCTAAGGGCTGCACAAGCCACAACGACATCCTCGGCTCAGGTCCCACATCAGGGCAAGAAAAAACTCAACACATCCATCCATCCATCCATCAATTTTCTACTGCTTGTCCCTTTCGGGGGTCGCTGGAGCCTTTCTCAGCTGCATTTGGGCCAACACAAATAGATGATAAATGATACATGATAATTGGGTTGTACTTGTTTACCGCTTTTCTACCTACAAGGTACTCAAAGCGCTTTGACACTACTTCCACATTTACCCATTCACACACACATTCACACACTGATGGAGGGAGCTGCCATGCAAGGCGCTAACCAGCACCCATCAGGAGCAAGGGTGAAGCGTCTTGCTCAGGACACAACGGACGTGACGAGGTTGGTACTAGGTGGGGATTGAACCAGGGACCCTCGGGTTGCACACGGCCACTCTCCCACTGCGCTACGGACGGACAAAATTCACACTCACATTCACACACTCGGGTCGATTTAGTGTTGCCAATCAACCTATCCCCAGGTGCATGTCTTTGGCGGTGGGAGGAAGACAGAGCACCTGAAGGGAACCCACGCAGTCACGGAGAGAACATGTCAACTCCACACAGAAAGATCCCGAGCCCGGGATTGAACTCAGGACCTTTGTATTGTGAGGCGGACGCACTAACCCCTCTACCACCGTGCTACCCAAAAATGGGATACAATGAGAAACCTTGGAGTAGATATGGTTAATAATGGGGGAGTTGAAGAGCTAGCATATCCTCCGTAGAGGCTGGTCCGTGGTCACCTGATAACCTCTCCACAGAGCAGAAAAGAGAGACGGCAGATCAACTGGTCTAAATATGGCTCTTGAGTATACAAATGCGTTTTAAGATAGGACTTAAATGAGGAGGCATGACTGTTACCGGTAGGGCATTCCACAGGACTGTAGCCCGGATATAGAACGCTCTAAAGCCCGCAGACTTTGTTTGGGCTTTGAGAATAACTAAGAAGCCGGAGTTTCTTTGAACGCTTATTTTTGGCCGGGACATATGGTACAATTCACTCCGCAAGATAGGAGTTTAGATGTTGCACTTGTCCGTCTCAGTGAATCTCTCATTCAGGCTCACACCAGCGGATTTAGGGATGTACAAAATGCAGGCAAGCAGAACATTTTGATGTGAAATGAGTTTTATTATACCCAGCACCCGGATATATCCTCCAGAATCCTATTTTTTAACGGTTCTCAAAAGAAAAAAAAAACATTAATATTGCATAGCCCTATTTCTAGCCTTATTTATATTCACACATTTTTAGTACATCATGCCCAGCTCCAACATAATTTGCATCACACTTTATACAGTATATGCTCAAGCACAGGCACACCACTTTACTATCATTTTCGCTTCGGGCTTTAAGTCAGTGGTTCTAAAACCTTTTTCACCAAGTACGCCTCAGAACACACCTGGGTCTCCAAGTACCACCATAATGACCAACATTAAAATACAGTGGCTTAGAAGGCCCAATCATTTATTAAAAACAAGGGAGAGGTTTTATTTAACAAGTGTATATAATCCTTTTGGCCACTGTAACATTGCACACAGTTTTAACAGTTGTAGTGTGTGTGAATATTTAAAAATAAAAACACTAATGCTTTAAGTGATTTGTTGGTGTACCACTAGATGCAGCTCGTGTACCACTAGTGGTACCAGTACCGCAGTTTGAGAATTGCTGCTCTCGGTTACTCTTGGCCTGAACAACTTCCATATGTTTCTTTTCCAGCTCCTACAACACAAGCAACTTGATGGAGGACCTTAAAGGTTTGTACAGGACAGCGGGCTTGCTCGGCAAAGACATCAGCTTCATCTTCACCGACAACGAAATCAAAGAAGATTCCTTCCTTGAATACATGAATAATGTTCTGTCGTCTGGAGAGGTGAGGAGTTTTGTCAAAATACAGTATGGCTTTCTCCTTGCAGCCTCACCATCATGACTGTAAAGAGGGCGGGGCTTGACATTATTAGATAGATGGATGCTTATTTGGTCTTAGAAACAATCCTGCAGGGAAAGAAAGCCGACTTCCCCAAAATTGGTTATACACACTTGGAAGCATTAAATTGTCCAAATGACAGAACATTGCAACTGAACCCCAAATTCTGACTAGTCCAGTGTGATATACCATCGTGATGATCGACGCTACATTTTCCAAAGGCCTATATAATTGTCCATAGGCCTTGTAGTACATATTTGTTTAATTAAAAAAAAAACACGGCGGTATCTTTCAAGCTTGAATAGAGGCCTGGCCTCAATTTTCAAGACCTACTTAGACTGATTTATTTTAACTAAGTTTTATTAAAAATACAAAAACAAACATATTCAAAATTATTTTGTTTGAAGAAAAACAACTATTTTTGATAAGAACCTCATGAAGAAACTGAATGTGCATATGAGAGCAAAATACACATTATAAACAAAAGCAATATTGCAGACAGAAATAATAACATAAATAAATCAAAATAAATGTGAAAATGGTGCAAGATAGCATCTTATGGAAATAAGAGATAAACAAATAAAAACAAATGTAATGATTTTGCAGGATGGTACCTGACGGACATAAGATGTAACTGCATGTTTTGTTTATATAGATTATAAATGTGTTCATATATGAGGTCTTACACATAGGCCTGCATGATCATTGCCAAAATAATAATCAAGACTATTTTGACCCCTTATTGAAATCAGTTATCGATCACGTTTATTCATTATGTTAGGTAAAACAGTGTTGGAGTGGGGTGTGAACGTGACGCCATCATGTAATTTGTAATATCTAATACAAAGGCCATAGATAAAGTTTTTCATATATTTAAAAACAAATATTTGTGTTTTTGTTCATTTATAGGATTAACATGTTCACTTTTTCTCATTACATGAAGCATTTTTCTCAATTTTTATATTTTGATATAAGTATTTTTTTTAATTTACATTGTGTGTACATTGAAACGTACTAAAAACCACATTTCTATATGAGTTGGGAAATTGTTTTAGATGGAAATATAAATGGAATACAATGATTTGCGAATCCTTTTCCACCCAAATTCAATTGAATGCACTACAAAGACAAGATACTTGATGTTCAAACTCATAAACTTTATTTTTGTTGCAAATAATAATTACCTTAGAATTTCATGGCGGCAACATGAGCCAAAGTAGTTGGGAAAGGACATGTTCACCACTGTGTTACATAATCTTTATTTTAATAGAAGTTTGGGAACTGAAGAAACTAATTGTTGAAGCTTTGAAAGTGGAATTGTTTCCCATTCTGGTCTCCCCTGTCGTATTTTACGCTTCATAATGCGCCACACATTTTCGATTGGACACAGATCTGGACTGCAGGCGGGCCAGGAATGTACCCGCACTCTTTTTTTACAAAGCCACGCTGTTGTAACACGTGCTGAATGTGTCTTGGCATTGTCTTGCTAAAATTTGCATGGACATCCATGAAAAAGACGACGATTAGATGGCAGCATATGTTGTTCCAAAACCTGTATGTACCTTTCAGCATTAATGGTGCCTTCACAGATGTGTAAGTTACCCATGCTTTGGGTGCTAATGCACCCCCATAACATCACAGATGCTGGCTTTTCAACTTTACGTCGATAACAGTCTGGATGGTTCGCTTCCCTTTGGTCCAGATGACACAATGTCGAATATTTCCCCCCAAAAATTGAAATGTGGACTTGTCAGACCACAGAACACTTTTCCCTTTTGCATTAGTCCATCTTAGATGATCTCGGGCCCAGAGAAGCCGGCGGCGTTTCTGGATGGTGTTGATAAATGGCTTTCGCTTTGCATAGTAGAGCTTTAATTTGCACTTACAGATGTAGCGACAAACTGTATTTAATGACAGTGGTTTTCTGAAGTGTTCCTGAGCCCATGTGGTGATATCCTTTAGAGATTGATGTCGGTTTTTGATACCGTGCCGTCTGAGGGATCGAAAGTCACGGTCTTTCAATGTTGGTTTCCGGCCATGCCGCTTACGTGGAGTGATTTCTCCAGATTCTCTGAACCTTTTGATGATATTATAGACCGTAGATGTTGAAATCCGTAAATTTCTTGCAATTGCACTTTGAGAAACGTTGTTCTTAAAGGCCTACAGAAAAGAGATTTTCTTATTTAAACGGGGATAGTAGGTCCATTCTATCTGTCATACTTGATAATTTCGGGATATTGCCATATTTTTGCTGAAAGGATTTAGGAGAGAACATCGACGATAAAGTTCGCAACTTTTGGTCGCTAATATAAAAGCTTTGCCTGTAACGGAAGTAGCAGACGATGTGCGCGTGACGTCACAGGTTGTGGAGATCCTCACATTGTTTACAATCATAGCCACCAGCAGCGAGAGCGATTCGGACCGAGAAAGCGATGATTTCCCCATTCATTTGAGCGAGGATGAAAGATTTGTGGATGAAGATAGTGAGAGTGAGGGACCAGAAAAAAAAGAAAAAGGGCGAGGGCAGTGGGAGTGATTTGGATGTTATTAGACACATTTACTAGGATAATTCTGGAAAATCCCATATCTGCTTGTTGTGTTACTAGTGTTTTAGTGAGATTATATGGTACCTGAAAGTCGGAAGGGTGTGGCCACA